>NW_026652296.1:6915327-7180344 GCF_009828535.3 Hylobates moloch
ACCCAGGCTGGAGTGCAGTGGTGTGACCTCAGCTCACTGCAATCTCCACCTTCTGGGTTCAAGCGATTCTCGTGCTCCAGCCTCCCGGGTAGCTGGGATTACAGGCATGCGCCACCATGCCCAGCTAATTTTTGAATTTTTTTAAGTAGAGACAGAGTTTCTCCATGTTGGCCAGGTCTCAAACTCCTGACCTCAAGTGACTCACTCATCTCAGCCTCCTAAAGTGCTGGGATTACAGGCGTGAGCCACCGTGCCCAGCCTGAATTTATTTTCAAATAAAAGGTGCTTTAAAAGCTGTGGACAGAGAAATACTGTAAACAATAACTAGAATGTTCACTTATTGAAATGTGGAAATACTCTTCATGACTCATCAAGATTAAGAATTGTAAACACACATGCACCCCATATATCAAAACTCATTCTTCATTCTAACGCTATTCCTATTTGCATACAGGGCCGTTCAACAGTCGAAATGTGAAGTACATGTATCCCTGAGCATTTTCATAAATTCCCCCAGATTAGGGGGCTCTCAGGAAGTTGCCAGATGGCACAGCCACACCCCCAGTGGTTTCTCAGGACTCTAGACATTTCTGAAATACAGGCCAAGCACTCAGTCTTGCCAGTAAGTTACACTGAAGCAGCTATATAGTAGAATTGTATGTAACACAAAACCCATGGTATCCATTGCTCCTTAGAGTAGAATTTAAATCTTTACCTGGGTTCTCAAGGTCCTGCCTCAAGTCCAGTCTCAGTTCATCCTTTGAACTTCTTCTGGAAGATTCCTCCATACCAGCCTGCCTTCTGGTCTTGACATTTCCCTTTCTTACCTCGGGGCTTGTGCACCTGCCGTTCCCTCTCCCGGAAAGCTCTTCCCCAGGGCTTCACGTAACTGCCTTTGAATCATGTAAGTCTCACCTGTTATCCAGCACTATTTATTTTGTTCATAGAAATGACCACTAAGTGGAACTTTTAAAACTTGGATTATTTCCTCCATAGGAAAATGGTAGTCTTTTCAACAAGTGATACTTGAACAATTGGATATCGGTATGCAAAAATAATGAACAACCACCATTACCTATGGCCTACATCATTTCCTGTATCTAGTGGATTCTTCAGTGGCTCTTCTGCCCGCTGAGTCCTCCACCCCCTCTATGGCACATCCTTTATTAATGTCCTTCTAAAAAAAATATCCAATCAGTTGGGAAGCATTGATGGCCAGAGAGAGAGACCTTCCCTGCCCACTCTCTAGCTCCTTCTCTTGCTCATTGCTCTTCATTGCATTTGCTCCCTCTAACATTGTAGAGTTCATATTTTTGCTTGTTATCAACATACACATAAACTCCACCCACTTATCCTCTCACCTCTCTATCTTCATCCCCCTACCTTATTCTCTGTAGGCAGGAACGATCTGCGTAAGGTGATTTTTCTCACCACTGTATCCCTAGTACCTAGACCATCCACACAGAACAGATATGATCACAAAGTTTTAGAAGAAACTTGCAAGCCCATCGTCCAACACTTAACATCTTTATAGATGGGGAAATCCAAAGACGGTAAGTGATTTCCCCCATGCTGTCACGGCTAGCTGGGGCAAAGCCACAGAGCAAGCATTGCATTCCCTTGGGTCCCCATCAAGTTGGTGTTACGCCACACTGCCCATTACGCCACACTGCCCTTCTCTTCCAAGCCTATGGAAGGAGGAAGCACAAGACAGCCTAATCGTGTTTTTAAATCTTAATATTTTGACCGGGTGCCGTGTCTCATGCCTGTAATCCCAGCACTTTGGGAGGTCAAGGCAGGTGGATCACAAGGTCAGGAGTTTGAGACCAGCCTGACCAACATGGTGAAACCCCGTCTCTACTAAAAATACAAAAATTAGCCAGGCACAGCAGCGTGTGCCTACAGTCCCAGCTACTCAGGAGGCTGAGGCAGGAGAATCGCTTGAACCCGGAGGCAAAGGTTGCAGTAAGCCGAGATCATGCTACTGCACTCCAGCCTGGGTGACAGAGTGAGATTCCATCCCCAAAAAAAAAAAAAAAAAAACTTAATTTTGTATTAACTTAATGCCTTCTAATAGGGTTGGCTGTGAGGAGCCAGGGGACGTTTGGCCTTGGCCTCATATTGACTTTCCACTGTCATCTCCAAAAACATTGCATGAATTCACAGGGATGCATTCGTAACAGGGCAATTTTACACTTATGTACCCATCCACAGATCATGTTACCTCAAGTTCATTCTAAGACAATATGGTTAATAACTTCTATAGCCTTGTATACGGCACAATGCTATTGCAATGAACAGTAATTTGTGTGTGTGTGTATTCAAGCTTTTATTTGTTCAATATAACACTGAAAAATATTCCAAGGAGACCAGTGGTGACTTATGCCTATAATCCTAGCACTTTGGGAGGCCAAGCCTGGAGTACCGCTTGAGACCAGGAGTTCGAGACCACTCTGGGCAACATGAGACCCTGTCTCTACAAAAAATTTAAAAAACAAAAGTTAGCCAGGCATGGTGGCACATGCCTGTAGTTCCCAGCTACTCAAGAGGCTGAGGTGGGAAGATCACTTGAGCCCAGGAGGTCAAGGCTGCAGTGAGCCATGATGGAACCACTGCACTCCAGCTTGGGTGACAGAATGAGACCCTGTCTCTGAAAAACAAAAAAAAAGAAAAGAAAATATTTCATAAATTTGGATAACCCCTATTTTGTCATCTCTTCGTCTTTATGTCTTGAAATGCCAGATGCCTCATTGAGTGGACATGCTTGTGTCTCTCCCGGCTTCTGTGTGGTCCTGGGCCCTGTACCTGTTTAGTGTCCATATTCTTGGAGATAGATCCCTATTGCACTTGCTTCCTGAGGGCATACAGATCTCTGGAAAGCTGAAGGAGGAAGACAGTCCTCAGGCACTAGCGCTAACAAGGAGCAATGGTTATGCAACCAGCTTACAAAATTTTCCTTTTGCTTCTCTAGACAACTCAGCCCTGTCCCTGGTTGCACGGTGTTTGGTGGATGACTTGGCATGAAGCATCATATCTAAAAGAAACACAAGTCAAAAGCTGATGCCTCTGATGGGGAAATCACCACGCACTCAGTGGGCAGCCACAGGAAATGGGTACCTGTCTATACTGGGACCACAGGATAATGGGGCAATATCCCACATGCCAGAGCATAACATAGAGGCTCATTAAGGACAGGTATTTGGGAGTGTATGTTTATCAAAAACTCAGATGGGTGAATGGCCATCACAAATGGGAGAAAGAACTGTTAGCCAACGGGAGACTCAGGGGCTGAGTGTGCACCTCTGTTATGAAAACTGATTGTTAAAAAAAAGAAAAAAAGTTGTTTGCACTCATCACAGATATCAACATTTGAAGGCATTGGCTGATTCCAACTTGTGCCATAAATGACTATTCAATCGCAATTGGAATAGCTTAGACAAATTATCTGTAATTAAAGCAGGCCAATGCCTCAAAATAAAAGTCCAACTTGGAGCACAAATGAGCCTAAGCGCTTGGTCCTTGGAATAGTGACTTTTCTATCTTGCAAAGCTTGGTCTCTAACCAAAATAAGTATTTACCTATACATTTAGAGTTCAGATCAATAGGAGGAAGATGAAATAGCCAAGACTGCTTTTGTTGCACATGACAATGACATAACTCATCTTGTTTAAGAACGAAAGGAGGCTGGGCACGGTGGCTCACGCCTGTAATATAAACACTTTGGGAGGCTGAGGCAGGCGGATCACGAGGTCAGGAGATCGAGACCATCCTGGCTAACACGGTGAAACCCCGTCTCTACTAAAAATACAAAAAATTAGCCGGGCGTGGTTGCAGGCGCCTGTAGTCCCAGCTACTCGGGAGGCTGAGGCAGGAGAATGGCGTGAACCCGGGAGGCGGAGCTTGCAGTGAGCCGAGATCATGCCACTGCACTACAGCTTGGGCAATGGAGTGAGACTCCATCTCAAAAAAAAAAAAAAAAAAATGAAAGGGAACTTAGCACTTGTAACTGAAGCATCCAAGTTTACTGCTGACTTTGGGCACGCTGGATCCAGGCAGCAAGAAGCGTTATCAGGAATGTGTCATTCTCTATTTCTTGGCTCTCCTTTCCTCTATATTGCTATTACTTTCAGGTAGGCTGTCTCCATGTGAATGGCAAAGCAATCATCTGTAGCTTCAGGCCTAGATGGTCCCCACAGCTGGTGACTCCAAAAGAAACCAAAAGAAACACACACACACACACACACCCCTTTTTCCCAATAGCTCTCACAGAAATCCCAGGCAAGAATCTCTCTGGCTATACTTGGAACACATACCCAACCCAGAACCCATTCTCCTTGTTGGCCATTTTGTGCATATCCAGTTGATCACCATGACCAGCCATGCTGCCATAAGGATTCTTTTCAAGTCTCTTTAGCCATCCACATAAGGGGTACTGTGGAGTATAGAGATCTTTTAATACTGTAATAGATGCAATAGTAGACTTGCATGCAAGGTACCATAGTACAGTATAAGAAAAAATATATATGCCATTGCAAACTGTGCTTACTCACTCAGGAGCAGGGAGACGCTCCCTTCTTAACAGCAGGCACCCCACGCCCTCCCAGCCCAAGCTTCCCCTGCAACCTGCACGTGTGTGAATTGGCAGGCCCCACTAATATTGGTATTTCCCTCTCATTCCTATTATTACCCCCGCCAAGCTTGGGATGGCAGAGTTGGAGTCATATCCATTCTAGGAGCTTAAAGATGTGACTCCTCTGCATTGATGAGAGGAACGGAAGAGGGAAAAGCAAGGAAAGACTTTAGTGAGCTCTGAAGTCCTACCTGCCACTCCACTAAATGCCAGAATCATCTGGCCTCATTTAGTGGGTGGAGCAAATTCCTGCCCCCCCAGGGCCTCCCTCCTGAACCTGCAAGGTTGGTGGGAGAGGGAGACCCTCCCCAAAAGAGGAAGCCTGTTGTGTCGAGAGTGATTTCAGAGACCTCAGCCAGGAAAGGCAAATCAAAATAACCCTTACACTCTGCCTCCGTCTTCCTTTAGAGGGGAATGTTTCCTGGCACGGGTGCTGCAGCTTAATAAATTGCATGCAGTAGATTTCAGGCCTTGAGAAAATCTTAACACTAGCTAATATGACCAGCACTAACAGAATTTCTTGGAGCTTATAATAACAAAAAAAGCTCACTGACGGATTCCCACTTTTATTCCTGCCCCCCTTTTCCACTTAGCCTTAAATATTTTTAATAATAAATTTTTATTAACAAAAACAAAAAAAAAAAGAGTGAAGCACTTCACAAGATCTTGCCCAGTTTAGTTTTTTTGTTCAGCATCGGAATACTCACTCAAACAAAATCTCCAGATCTTTACATCCTGAGTCTGCGAGGGCTGGACACATGCCCTTGCTAATTATCAACCTTCTGAACCAGCTCAA
The DNA here is from genome assembly GCF_009828535.3 of Hylobates moloch. Lineage (NCBI taxonomy): Eukaryota > Metazoa > Chordata > Mammalia > Primates > Hylobatidae > Hylobates > Hylobates moloch. The sequence goes on from NW_026652296.1 coordinate 6,920,754, forward strand.
GGAATGGGATTAAAAACTGCTGTGGAATTTGAACTCACTGACATTCATCTGAGTCAGCCACTCTGAACTCACATCTACTCTAAGGACCTGAGCATTTCCTTCTCTCGTTTCCTCAGGACCTGCTCGGGAGTGTTCGGGGGAAGGTTGTCACAAACATAACTTGCAATAAAAATAATCGAACAAATGGAGAGCATGTCTATTTCCGGAATTAGATTCTTTTGATAGTGAAGGAATCAGATGGGATAAGGCGCAGGGAGAAGTCACGTAAGTCCAATATTACTATGTCCACATGCTTAAATTTCACTCCTCGGGGGCTTATTGTCCCTAACAATGGCCCTTTTAGCTACGGAATACGGGGAGTGACTAACCTTTTTCTAGCCTGTCAGTGAGAACTACCACTATATATTGGTAAGTATTTCCGTACAAAATTCACTTGGAAAGGATATCGTTTCAAGCCTGGACAAAGCTCATATTGTCGTATTCCAGTTCCAGTTATTTTAGGCAAGGAAGGGGAATTTCCACTGCTCCCTACAATCAGTTTTGAGCACTTAGCTCTGAGTAACAACTTCCTTGTAATCTGTCACAGCCCGAGTTACTTAACAGAGAGAAAAAGAATCCCCTGATACTATGCATGAAATTCTTAGCCAAGCAAGCCACTTTAAGAATACATCAATTAGCTCAGGCAGGAGTAAAGATGTGACCTCATCCGGTGGAGAGAATGCAAGCAACTTGATTCTAAAAGGAAGAAATGAAATGAGTCAACGCAAATTCCCAGATAGAATACAAAACTAAGAGTCATTTAATGTCAATGTTGATGATATTAGTAGCTCTCATTCATAGCATACTTATCATAGGCCAAGCACTAGCCCATCCAAACCCCTTATTGCCCTGGTCCTATTAAAACTATTTAAGTTTTATTTTCAAGAGTCAACTAATGTATGTTAAATAAATAATAGTACAGGTGGCAACAGATATGGCAAAAATCCAAAATAATATGCAAATGACAATTGGGAAACATTAACTGAACAATACCATTTCTATAAATACATAAAAAACACACCATCATAACAAAGAAAGTAAATAAAATTACCATGTATTGTAATTGGAGTTTAATTAGGTGCCAGCCATTTTATAAGCATTAACTCTAAGCCTCGCAAAAGCCCTAAGATTTGGGAAATATTGCTATTCCCATTTTACAGACATGGAAACTAAGGCTTATATTGCTAAGTCATTGGCTCAAGGTCACATGGCTAAAGTGGCAGAGCTGGGATTCAATCCCATTCTCGCTAGATGCCAGAACCTAGGCAGATGTTACTGTGGCATTATTGGCACTTGTATCAAGCACGGTGAGGGATTTCAGCAACGCTCAGTCTGGAGGCAAAGGAAATGCTCACAGGCCACTGATAAAAGAAGCCACTTCCTGTCCCTGTAAAGAGAGAACATCACCATCCTTGAGTCAAGTTGCTCACCATCTCTGGGCTCAGCCTCTCAGCTAAACAATTTGTCTTTGGAGTGACAGGTGATGACTTAGTCACCCTGGCTCTGCCCTTCTCCCATTTCCTATAAACCAGCTGTGTTTCATGGGTGATTTAGAGCATAACCACAAACACATAGGCTTTTATGGAACAAGCAATAATTGGGCACTGCAGAGAAGCTGTCATGCCCCCCTCACCCATCCCCCCACCCCATTGGCAGAGCTAACAGCTCCCAGCTGCTCTCATTCAGTAGCACAGAAGCCAATTCACCTGGGAGATTATCTCCTCACTCTTAATGAGGCCAGCCCACAGCCAGTAACTGACTGTTCCAGGCCATGAAAGGCCAGCCCCTTTGCTTCAACATGAGCTAATGCTGGGGTGCCGTATCTGCTCCCGATACATGCAATGTATATCCCCAAGGCATCAGGCTGAAGCTAGACTCCAGTTCACAAAAACCTCTGCTTCGCTCCTTCTCCCACTGTGTCCTGCTTCCTTGGTTCCCATTCCCCTGGGAGCCTTCCCTCACTAAACCACTGCCCCCAACCCCCCATCCCCAGTGCTGCTTTCAAACCCAAAACACCACCCACTATGTGCCACCATGATAGGTACTGGAGACGTGTGTTAACTAAGTGGGATTTTTGAACTCCAGGAGCTCATACTAGTGAAGGAAACAGTTACATAAACCCAATAGAATAGGGTAAGAACTATAATAAAATGTGCATTCTTATTACTCTTTCTCTTATTTTAGTACTTCTGTGCACCCAGGCCTATGATAAGCATTATTTAGACATTGTTCCATTTGATTCTGAGAACAAACCCATGAGGGAGGCACTGCAATTAACCCTTTTCATGGACCAAAAAAACACCAAGTGTTCACAAAGGTTAATTAACTAGCCGTTAAGTGTAGAGATGGTACTTGAACCCATTTCTCTTTAAATTTCCTCGCTCTTTTACAGGGCGTCTTTCCCGCTTCTTGAGATCAGCTGTCAGTAAACCATGCTCCCTAGGCACTGCCTGTTTGTGCAAATAAAGTTCTTTTTTTTTTTTTTTTTTTTTGAGACGGAGTCTCGCTCTGTCACCCAGGCTGGAGTGCAGTGGCGCAATCTCCGCTCACTGCAAGCTCCGCCTCCCGGGTTCACGCTATTCTCCTGCCTCAGCCTCTCCGAGTAGCTGGGACTACAGGCGCCCGCCACCATGCCCGGCTAATTTTTTTTGTATTTTTTAGTAGAGACGAGGTTTCACCGCGGTCTCGATCTCCTGACCTCGTGATCCGCCTGCCTCGGCCTCCCAAAGTGCTGGGATTACAAGCGTGAGCCACCGCGCCCGGCCTGCAAATAAAGTTTTATTAAAACACAGCCACACCCATTATTTACCTATGTCTATGACGGCGCTTTCAGTCTATGGAGGCAGAGGTGAGTGGTTGACACAGAACCTGGTGGGCCTGCAAAGCTGAAAATATCTACTCCGTCTCCCTTTTTATGGCTACAGCAGTAGCCAGCCCTCCTCTACTTATGAGCTTCTCTTCTCCTTCAGCCTCAGAAAAAGAGAAACCAGGAATTTTCTTCCCTCCAAATCGAGGTTCGCCATCAACTGCTGCCTATAGTGGAGTGTGCTCCCTTGCCCTGAGTCTGGGAGAACCTTACTCATTCACTAAGCTCCCGTACAGCACTTGCTGGAGGACAAATTCACATTATCTGATTGGCCCGTGTTCCTCTTGCTGTTTCACCTACCGACACGTTAAAAGGAATTCTATCATTTCCTCAACGGATTATTCCTGTCGAGAACCAGAACAAGGAAGCTTCCTCTTGAGATTTCAGCCTGGAATCCTCATTGTTCAAAGATATGCCATTACCTTTTAAATAATCCCCCGAGAAGTTCCTCTTCTAGCCTTTTATTTATGGAATTTCAATGCTTGGAAATGGTGATCACCTCCTCCCGGGGTTTTCTGCCACATGGCTTTCATACTTGAGCTCTTTTCATCTTTTCCCATAAGTTAATCACTTCTTAATTGTGTTTTGTTGCCCAGTCTTTGAACTGTTGTCCAATCTGTTCGCATACTGGGGTGACTACAATACAATGAGTATCATGAGCCTGACTGAGAGGAAATACACCCAGTCCATCCAGGACCAAATGGCCAGCTGAGAATAGCCAACAGGCTATTCTCTTTCTGAAGGCTTCTTCCTGTCACCAGAATTTTCTGGATGTGTTATTCATAGCTTGAACTAGCTCTGTTTTTGTTTTTTATTTTGGGGGGTTTTGGGGGTTTTTTGTTGTTGAGGCAGAGTCTCACTCTGTCACCAGGCTGGAGTGCAGTGGCGAGATCTCAGCTCATTGCAACCTCCACCTCCCAGGTGCGATTCTCCTGCCTCAGCCTGCCAAGTAGCTGGGACTACAGGCACACCCCACCACGCCTGGCTAATTTTTGTATTTTTACTACAGATGGGGTTTCACCACGTTGGCCAGGATGGTTTTGATATCTTGACCTCATGATCCACCCACCTTGGCCTCCCGAAGTGCTGGGATTACAGGCGTGAGCCACCACGCCCAGCCCTAGCTATATTTATTTGGTACCATAAGTCTCTGATTTTTAATGTAAACTCCTGCACCAAGTAAAACTTAGAACAACCTTTCTGCAAAGCAATTTTACCACATACACTAAGGATGTTTTAAAGTTTGTATCCTTTGACTCAATAACCCTACTCTAGAATGAACTGTCAGCCTGAGAACCCAATGAAATAATCAGAGATGTCATAAAACAATGTAAATATAAGGATGTTCATCATGGCATTATTTTAAATAAAGAAGGAAAAATCAATTTTTATGTAAAGAAATGGCTAAAAATAATTTCATTTCTTTCTGAAGCAATATTCTATAGGCATAAAAATGACGTGTTTGAAGAGTTTTTGATAATATCATAAAACATTCATGAAGCAATGTTAAGTTAAAAAAAACCTGTATATGGAATAATACCACATTTTAAAACCCTTATAGTTTTCTGTGTGTGCATATATTATATATATTTTATAAATATATAGTAAATATGTTGACTTTTAATTGTTTTATTCATTACTGTATGTCTAAAGCCTAGCCAAGATTTCTTAATCTTCTTAATCATGGCACTATTGACATTTGGGGCTGGATAATTCTCTGTCATGAGGGCTGTTCTATGCATTGTAGGATGTTTAACAGCATCCTCAGCTCTACCTACTAAACTCCAACTCTACCTACTAAATGCCAACTCTACCTGCTAGCGCCTGGCCCTAGATGTGACAACCAAAATGTCTCCAGATATTGCTAAATCCCCTCAGGGGACAAAATTTCACCTTTGAAAACCACTGGCCTAGAACATCTAATAGGGGATCAATGATATTGTTGAATAATTCAACGAATTAGAAAACATACATGAAAATTCCAGTTGTTATTTCTTGTTAATGTGATTACTTTCTTTTTAATACTTCACTGTATTTTTCCAAATTTGCCACCATAAGCATATGCAAGTCCCATTAATAATCCCTTACCTATAATTCCAAAATCCACAAAGTTCATTTGACAGCAAAATATGGATTCTTCTGAGTTTACATGAAGTCTTTAATGCTCTCAGGTGGTGTGACTATCCATACATTTCTCTGAAGAGGTATTCACGTATTATTTGACATTTAGTGTAAACCAAATGCATCTAAAAGCTCCAAAAATTTGGCTTACAAAATGCATCTGGCCCCTGGCTTGGGGATACAGGATTGTGGGCCTGTATTATTTTTATAATCGGGGGATAGGAAGGTGAAAATTATAATGATACTCCCCTACTCAACAGATGACAATCAATTAAGAAGGTATGTATGAGGTAAGCATCCACCTAGAACATTCTCCTCAAAAAGTAAATTATGGAAAAAGGCCAGGCGTGGTGGCTCAAGCCTATAATACCAGCACTTTGGGAGGCCAAGATGGGTGAATTACTTGAGGTCAGGAGTTCAAGACCAGCCTGGTCAACGTGGTGAAACCCCGTTTCTACAAAAATAATAAAATTAGCTGGGCATGGTGGTGTCTGCCTGTAATCCAAGCTACTCAGGAGGCTGAGGCAGGAGAATCATTTGAACCCTGGAGGCGGAGGTTGCAGTGAACCGAGATCGCGCCACTACACTCCAGCCTGGGTGACAGAGCAAGACCCCATCTCAAAAAAAAAAAAAAAAAAATTATGTGAAAAAAATAAATTATGGACAAGTTTAGTCATCTTATTTTATAGGAATAAGAATGAGGAAACAGATGCTCGGAGAAGTTCAGACCAGAAGTCTTGCAAGCTAACGAATATGGATGTGGGGTGTGGATCTTGGGTCTGTGTGGCTGTTGTGTCTCCCATCTGAACCATCACACACAACTGCTTTCCTGTTTTGTTGGCACACAATGCAGTGCCTCGCATAGATAGACACCAGTTCTGTTGGTCAGGTGAATGAATTAATGAGTACTTTCCTGCCAGAAAGTTAATTCCTTAGAAGGCTCAGGTCATCTGAATTCCATCTTATAATAAAAAAGAAATCAAGCAAGGTAGGGCCAGGCAGGGACTAAATAAGAGCCTGAGGCAGACAGATAAGTCTTCAGTTGCAGAGTTGAAACTGTCACCGGTAATGATATAAACAGTTGTACCATCTGTGTGATGCCTTTATCAGGTTAGGGGGACAGGCTCTGGAACCAGACCCCTTGGGTTCCAATTCAGGTTCAGCACTTACTAGTTGCAAGTTAATTAAAGGCTGTGTACCTCAACATCCTTATTTCTGAAATGGGAATAATACTAAGACTTCCATTATACGTCTATGATGAGGATGAGGTGACTTGATACAGAAAAAGTACTTCCAGGAGTCTCTGGCCCATGGCAAGCACCAGTAAGTAGCCTCTCCTCTTTATCCCCAGTGCATCTTCTTCATTGTTAGTTAATTCGGCTGCTCTCAGCCCCCATGAAGTGGCTAGCACAGAGAGGCAGGACTGCAGGATGTCAAGGCTTCATGTTCAGATGGTCTTGGGTTCGCACTCCTTGCAGCGACAAGCTGTGTGACAGAGCAAAACTACCTCTTTGTGCCTTGGTGTCCTCACAGATACAACCTCAATAATAATACATCATTATGGAAACTTTATGAAGGCTATATTAACTAATGGGTGCAAAATGCTCAGCTCAGTCATTTCTCAATAATAATGACTCTTTTTATAAACATCCTCACTCTTTTTTTTTTTTTTTTTTTGAGACAGGGTCTTGTTCTGTTGCCGAGGCTGGAGTGCAGTGGTGTGGTCACAGCTCACTGCAGTCTCAACTTCCTGGGCTCAAGTGATCTTCCTGCCTCAGCCTCCTGAATAGCTAAGACTACAGGCATGCACCACCATGCCTGGCTAAATTTTTTGTAGAGATGAGGATCTCAATTTGTTGCCCAGGCTGATCTCAAACTCCTGGCCTCAAGAGATTCTCCCGCCTTGGCCTCCCAAAGTGCTGAGATTACAGGTGTGAGCCACTGTGCACAGTGACACAGCCCCATTCTAATGATGAGAAACTGAAAAGCAAAAAGGTTAAGGATTAAGAATTTAAAGATGCAGAAATCCAGCCAGCGTGTTGGCTCACGCCTGTAGTCCCAGCTACTAGGGAGGTTGAGGCAGGAAGATAGCTTGAGTGCAGGACATTCAGGCAGCAGTGCGCCATGATGGCACCACTGCACTCCAGCCTGGGTGACGGAGCCAGACCTCATTTCTAAAAAAAAAAAAAAAAAAAAATTTAAATAAATAAAGATACAGAATTTTCAGCTTTTTCTGCAAGAATGGTGCACCCTGAAGTATGTTATACCAAACACTGGTGGGTTACAGAAGGGTATTCAGAGAGCTCTCGGCAACATTATGTATTACTTTTTTTTCTTTTTTGAGGTTGGAGTCTCGCTTTGTTGCCCAGGCTGGAGTGCAGTGATGCGATCTCGGCTCACTGCAACCTCTGCCTTGCGGGTTCAAGCAATTCTTCTGCTTCAGCCTCCCAAGTAGCTGGGAATACAGACGCACGCCACCACACCCAGCTAATTTTGGTATTTTTAGTAGAGACAAGGTTTCACCATGTTGGCCAGGCTGGTCTCAAATTCCTGACTTCAGGTGATCCGCTCACCTCGGCCTCCCAAAGTGCTGGGATTACAGGCATGAGCCACTGCACCTGGCTGTATTACTTTTAATAGTTGTGTATTTTCATGGACACATATATACTTAAGGGTGGAGGGTGGGGTGGGGAGAGGATGGAAAAACTACCTATTCGTACTATACTTATTACCTGGGTGACAAAATAATCTGTACACCAAAACCCCATGACACACAATTTACCTATATAACAAACCTGCACATGTACCCCTGAACCTAAAATAAAAGTTTAAAAAAAGCATTCTTTAAAAAAAAAAAAATGGTATGTATTTTTTTCAGTTTCTACCTGTGGCAAGAAAATCAGCCTCCCATTGACCATCGTGACATAAAGTTTCCTTTTTATGTCAGTGTAGTCAATATCCAAATAATGGATTCACTTAAAGAAAAATCTTGAGTCAATACTAAACAAGGCAGCAAGAGATATGGCAAAAATCATGAAGCTCGTATATAAGCAGCGGCATGAGAGACACTGCGGTAGACCACATCTGGTGATTCAAATCGCCCAGCAAGATGGTCAGGGGGCCCCTTCAAGGGTTGCAGACAGTGACAGTCTTGTGATTCACTCCCACGTTCTTTATAAGTGAATCTTTCCTTTCTCTGAGTACACACTGACCTATTCCTTCATGAATTTCTTAACCACAAATTAGAACCATGTTATGAACGTCTTGGTCTCCAATTTTTCATCTTTCCTAATTTCCGCCTTGATGTCATTAACTGGTGCGTGTGTGTGTGTGTGTAAAAGACAGAGAAAGAAAGGGTGAGGGAGGGAGAGATGCTTGTGAACAAAGACCATACATGCCTCTCTTGTTCACACCACCTGCTTCGATAATGGACATGTGGGAGTGGCTTCATAGTGATCGTCTACCATGTGCTATGCATGCATGATTGTTTCTAATCCACCCAGCACTTGGCAGGGCAGACAGTATCACACTCCAATTTTTACAAATGAGGACGAACTTGAGGCTTACAGGGGTGAAGTGGACCCAAGTGGAAGCAGCTAATGTGACAATATTAGAAGTTGAAGCTGGGTAGCCTAAACTTAGAGCCTAGATCTAAACCTTTACCCCATTGTCACCCACTTCAAAAGATGCCAGAGAGGGGAGAGGAAGGGAGGGGAGGGGAGGGGAGGAGAGGGGAGAGGAAGGGAGGGGAGGGGAGGGGAAGGGGAGGGGAAGGGAGGAGGGAAGGAGAGAGAAGGAGGAGAGGGAGGGAGGAGGGAGGAGGAAAGGAAATAGAGACAAATATTTTATTTTATTATTATTATTACTTGAGACGGATCCCTGTCCCCAGGCTGGTGCATGGTCCACTCACTTGCAAGTCCTCCGGTTCACCCTTCCACTCTGCCTCTGATATGGGCTAAGGCCCCCCACCACCCTGGCTATTTTCGGTTTCACCGTGGTCTCGATCTCCTGACCTCGTGATCCGCCCGCCTCGGCCTCCCAAAGTGCTGGGATTACAAGCGTGAGCCACCGCGTCCGGCCGGCAACAGTATTATTTTTATTTTTTATTTTTTTGAGACAGAGTCTTGCCCTGTTACCCAGGCTGGAGTGCAGTGACACAATCACAGCTCACTGCAAACTCTGCCTCCTGGGTTCAACTGATTCTCCTGCCTCAGCCTCCCAAGTAGCTGGGATTACAGGTACCCACCACCATACCCAGCTAATTTTTGTATTTTTAGTAGAGATGAGGTTTCACCATGTTGGCCAGGCTGGTCTTGAACTCCTGACTTTAGGTGATCCGCCCACCTCAGCCTGCCACAGGGATTACAGGCGTGAGCCACTGCACCAGGCCAATAGTATTCTTGTTAAGCTACCTAACTAAAGTTCCATGTCTTGGGTTCTCTTTTGCACTAAGCATTGGACAGACATCATCTTTATTCCTCATCTAAAATCTCTGCTCAGAGGAAGCTTGACTTGGAGACAGGGTAGAGGTTTGCTATTTAGTCATTTGCTGTCAGGACAGAAGTCGTTAAAGTCAGGCAAGCTATAGTTCCAATCTTGAATCTGCCATCTAAAAGCTGAGTAACCTTGGGCTCATTATTTATACTGCCCAGGCCTCGATTTCCCCATCTGTAATAGGGATGATGATACCTACTCCATCAGGTCCTACAGGGATCAGATGGTATCATATGTCCCCTATGGCTGCTTCATAGCATGTTCTCGGTGTATGGTTGCTGTAATTATTGCTGTTTCTGTTACCATTATCCACACACCTTATAAGTCTTGGAACCAAACTATCAACCTAGGGCCATTTTAAGAGACTAAGGAGCTTATGAGTTAAAGTTGGACTTGAACATCAAGGAGTGCAATCAGCAGAACAATGTCTCTCCAAAAATATCCACATCCTAATTCCCAAAACCTATGACTGTGTTCCCTTGCGTGGCAAGAGGGAATTAAGATTGTAAACAAAATTAGCTTGACTCATCAGCTAACCTTAAAATAAGGAGTTCAGCTTGGATTATCCAAGTGGCCCAGTGTAATCTCACAGGTCCTTAAAAGTGGAAGAAGAAGATAGTCAAGTAGTCAGAAAGAAATGTGACTCTAGAAGACAGGCACAGAGAGAGCCAATGCTGCTGGCTTTCAGTGGAGAAGAGGCCATGAGCCAAGGAATGTGGGCAGCCTCTAAGGCTGGAAAAGGCAAGGAAACAGATTCTCCTCTTGCACATCCAGAAGGAACTGGCAAAATCTTGATTTTAGCTGCATGAGACTTGCGTTGGACTTCTGACCTCTGGAACTGTAAGATAAAATGCATTTGTGTTGTTTTAAGCCACTTAGTGCTTAAGGACATTTGTTAACCTTGCCATAGGAAACTGATACAGTGAGAGAAGACTGAGAAGCTGGCTTCAGATCCATAAGGAAGTCTGAGGTCTTGACAACTTGCCTCACGCAGGCAGCTTTGTCTCACTGATCATCTAAAATTAAACATAGAGACGATCACTGCTTCTGCTTCTCCCCCTCCCCTGCAGTGTTGGGAGCCTGGGTGCTCACTCAGCAGATCCAGGCAAGGCTGCTGGGAGGATGTTCTCCCTGGCCGGGGACAAACAAGTGATTGCATTCAGATGGGCCCCAGCCACCAGCAGGGCACAGCAGGTAGATGTTCTAGGCTGGGCAGAGGGTGCTGTCGTTTTTTGGCAAGGCCAGGAAATGGCCTTCTAGACTGGAAATTGAAGGGCTCATGGAGTGATGGCTATTTTTTTCCTTCACAAGAGAGGTCTGGTTAAAACAGGAAACGCCATTCTCAGCGGACAGACATCAGGGCACCATGCTTTCTCCATTTCCTTCACAATCTAACTGGGCTCACCAAGGCCAGAATGGGGGCTGACACTTGGACACTGTCCATCTATGAAGGAATATTTTGTCACCTTTCAAGGGCAGCTGTTCCTCTCCCATTATCTAAAAGGAAGCATAATGTACATACAATGAAAGCACAGATCTTAAGTGTTTAGTTCTGAGTTTTGAGAATTATATACACCCCTGTAATTAACATCCACCCAAAACAAGTAAGGGAATGTGTCCTTTAGCCCAGAAAGCACCATGGGCTGTTTGTTAAGCAATGCCAAGCACCACGCCCCACCCCCAAGAGGCAATGACTAACCTGCTTTTGGTTGCTATGGATTAATCTTTCCTGTAATTTCATAGAAATGGAATAATTCAGACTGTGATCCTTCATGTCTGTCTTCTTCCACTCTACGTGATTTTGAGATTCATTCATGTTGCATGGATTGTCTGTTCCATTTTCTTACTGAATAATCATATTTCACTGTATAGATAGACCTTGTTTTTAAAAAATCTATTTTGCAGCTGGATGCGATGGCTCATGCCTGTAATCTCAGCATTTTGGGAGGCCGAGGAGGGCGAATCACCTGAGGTCAGGAGTTTGAGACCAGCTTGGCCAACATGGTGAAACCCCGCCTCTACTAAAAATAAAAAAATTAGCCGGTCGTGGTGGCAGGCGCCTGGAGTCCCAGCTACTCAGGAAGCTGAGGCAGGAGAACTGCTTGAACCTGTGAGGCAGAGGTTGCAGTGAGCCAAGAGCATGCCACTGCACTCCAGCTTGGGCAAGAAAGCAAGACTCTGTCTCAAAAAAATAAAATAAAATAGTAATAAAAATATTTTGCTATTAATGCCGTTTGGGTTGTTTCCGGTTTGTGGCTATTGTGAATAAAGCTGCTATGCATATTCATGAATAAGTCTTTGTGTAGACACAGGTTTTCATTTCTCTTGGGTAATACGTAAGAGTAGAGTCTATAAGAAACTGCCAAACACTTGTACACCCTTTAGCAATGAACCAGGCTTCTGGTTACTCTTCATATTCACCAACATTTGTTTTTTTTTTGTTTGTTTGTTTTTTTCACTATTCTAATATGCGTGAAATTGTATCTCATTGTGGTTTTAAATTGCACTTCGATGTCTTTTGCTCATTTTTAAAAGTTGTGTTTATCTTTGTATTATTGTTTGCAGTTCTTTATATACTTTGGATACAAGTTATCACATATGCAAAATTGTCCCCAATCTGTGGCTTGTCTACTTATTCTCCTAATACAGTTGACCCTTGAACAACACAGGTTTGAACCGTGTGGTTCCACTTATACGTGGATTTTTTCAACCAACTGCAAATCGAAAATACAGTATTTTCAGGTTGCAAAACAGAGGGCTGACTTTTCATATACTCAAATTCCACAGAACCGACTGGGGGACTTGAGTATGCATGGATTTTGGTACATGTGGCAGGTTCCAGATTGGTCTGTAGTATCTTTGGATGAACAAAGCTTAAAAATTTAATGTTGACCAATTTATTTATTTTATTTTATGATTATAGTGCTTTTTGTGTCCTAAGAAATCATTGCCTAACCCAAGCCTACGATAATATTACTCTATGTTTTCTTCTAGAATACTCTAGTTTAAGTTTATATTTAGTTCTCTGATCTAACTCAAATTTATTTTTGTGTCTGGAGTTAGTATGGGAGAATGAACCAATACAATGACTATTTGTTAATTTCCTACCAATGGCCAGGCACCCTGGAGACGGCAGGATCACTGTCCCTGAGTTCAGGGTCCAGTGCAGGGTTCAGCAAACCTTTTCTCTAAAGGGCCACATGGTGAATATTTTAGGCTGTACAGGCCATACGGTCCCTGTTGCCACCACTCTATTCTGCCTTCTAAGGCAAAAGCAGCCATGGGCGTACCTAAATATGTAAGCATATTCGTAAACAATGAAATTTGAATTTTATATAGTTTTTATATTTCACAAAATATTCTTTTTCTTTTTCTTTTTTTAACCAGTTAAAAATATAAAAACCATTTTTAGCTTGTGGACTATACAAAAACAAGCAGCCACCAGGTTTCACCTGCAGCCCCAGGCCACGGTTTGCCAACTCCTGGGTTGCTCAGCAAGGCAAACGTTCAACAAACATGAGGCCACGCTGTGATAGCAGCATGGAAGCAAAGAGCTGTGTTCTGTGGGTGAGAGGATGACAGGCAGTGGGTAATCTGCTTTGGATGGGATCAAAAGGAATTATAACTAAACCACAATGAGATGCCAAAAATAACAAGTGTTGGTGAGGATGTAGAGAAATTGGAACCTTTGTCTGTTGCTGGCGCAAATGTAAAACGATGCAGCCATTGAGGAAAACCAAAAAGTTAAACAGAATACCGCACGATCCAGCAATTCCACTTGTAGGTATAAACCCAAATAATTAAAGGTATTAAACAGACACTTCTCTTTTTTTTGAGACAGAGTCTCGCTCTGTCACCCAGGCTGGAGTGCAATGGTGCTACCTTAGCTCACTGCAACCTCCGCCTCCCTGGTTCAAGCGATTCTCCTGCCTCAACCTCCCGAGTAGCTGGGATTACAGGTGCCCGCCATTATACCTGGCTAATTTTTGTATTTTTACTAGAGACAGGGCTTCACCATGTTGGTCAGGCTGGTCTCGAGCTCCCGACCTCAGGTGATCCGCCCACTTCGGCCCCACAAAGTGCTGGGATTACAGGCATGAGCCACCACGCCCAGCCAAACGGATACTTTTTTACAGCAATGCTCATAGCACATATTTGCAATAGCCAAAGGGTGGAAACAGCCACATTCCATCAACAGATAAATGCATAAACAGGTATGTGCATACAATGGAATATTATTCAACCATAAGAAGAGTGGAATTCTGATCCATGCTATGACATAGATGAAACCTGAAAATATTACGCCAAGTGAAATAAACCAAACCCAGGAGAAAAATATTCTATGATTCCATTTTTATGAGGTACATAGAACAGACAAATTTACAAAGACAGAAAGTATAACAGAGGCTCAGGGACTGCTGGGGAGAATCGGGGGTTGTTATTTAAGGAGTACAGAGTTTCTGTTTGGGATGATGAAAAAGTGTTGGCAGTGGATAGTGGTGTTGGTCATCCAACATTGGAAATGCATTGAATCTCATTGAATTGTGCACTTATTAATGGCTACAATGGTAAATGTTATGTATATTTTACCACAATAAAAATATATTTAAAATTAAAATTAAAAAAGAACTAAAACTAAAGATCTCACTATTGTCAACAATAAGAGTCAAACTCTGTAAAAAAAAAAATCTTTTTTTTGAGACGGAGTCTCGCTTTGTCGCTCAGGCTGGAGTGCAGTGGCGCGATCTCGGCTCACTGCAAGATCCACCTCCCTAGTTCACGGCATTCTCCTGCCTCAGCCTTCCGGGTAGTTGGATTACAGGCGCTGCCACCGCGCCCGGCTAATTTTTTGTATTTTTAGTAGAGAAGGGGTTTCACCGTGTTAGCCAGGATGGTCTCGATCTCCAGACCTTGTGATCCTCCCTCCTCAGCCTCCCAAAGTGCTGGGATTACAGGCGTGAGCCACCGCACCCAGCGTGTAAAATTTTTTAAGAGATTTATTCTGAGCCAAATGTGAGTGACCGTGACCAATGACACTGCCCTTGGGAGACCCCGAGAACATATGTCCAAGGTGGACAGGGCACAGCTCAGCTTTCTATATTCTATGGGGACATAAGACATCAAATACATGTAAGATATACATTGGTTCAGTCCAGAAAAATGGGGCAACTTGAAGTGGGGTGAGGGGAGGGTGGTTCCAGGTTCCAGGTAGATTTTTAAATTTTCTGATTGGCGGCCGGACGCGACGGCTCATGTCTGTAATCCTAGCACTTTGGGAGGCCGAGGTGGGTGGATCACGAGGTCAAGAGATCAAGACCATCCTGGCCAACATGCTGAAACCCCATCTCTACTAAAAATGCAAAAATTAATTGGGCATGGTGGCGCATGCCTGTAATCCTAGCTACTTGGGAGGCTGAGACAGGAAAATCACTTGAAACCGGGAGGCGGAGGTTGCAGTGAGCCAAGATCACGCCACCGAACTCCAGCCTGGCAACAGAGTGAGACTCCATCTCAAAAAAAAAAAAAAAAAAGTCCAGCCAGGCGCGGTGGTTCATGCTTGTAATCCCAGCACTTTGGGAGGCCGAGGCGGGCGGATCACGAGGTCAGGAGATCGAGACCACGGTGAAACCCCGTCTCTACTAAAAATACAAAAAAAAAAAAAATTAGCCGGGCGTGGTGGCGGGCGCCTGTAGTCCCAGCTACTCGGAGAGGCTGAGGCAGGAGAATGGCGTGAACCCGGGAGGTGGAGCTTGCAGTGAGCCGAGATCACGCCACTCTACTCCAGCCTGGGCGGCAGAGTGAGACTCCATCTCAAAAAAAAAAAAAAAAGTCCACATCCAGGCAGCACCTCTGGGGGTTGAACCAGCACCATTATTTGGAAAAGCTCCCCAGGTGTTCCAGTGTGCAGCCAAGGTTGGGAATAACTGCCTCAAAGGACAGCCTTCTCTCAGGAGATGACATTTCAACCATGACCTCAAAAGTGACATGAGTCAGCCATGTGGGTGGGGGAGCGTGGCAGGGGGGAGAGAAGAATCATATATTCCGTGTATTTTATTCATTACATATTTTCATCAAACTACTTTTGTCTTTCTCTTATGTAAGAAGAATGGCATGCATCCTAATAGTAATAGTAGCTAATTTTTTTTCAGCAGTTATACTGCAAGCATAATAGTAAACACTTGTCGTGTGTTATCACCATTAGCACGCATGATGATCTTATGAAGTCAACACCATCATCCCAATTTACAGATGAAGCAACCAAGGCCTAAAATGACTTAGCTCCTCGCCTGAGGCCACACTGGTACTAAGTGGCAGTGTGAGGACACTCAGGTGTGTTAACAGCTCAGCTCTCTGGCTCCTCCTTTCCTAGTGAAGCTTGCCAAAGGCATCCCAGACAGGAGTGAGAAAGGAAGTGACCTATCCACTTCTGGTTGGTTTGGTTTTATGCTGTTTCCTGCACTTGTTTGCCTGTGGTGGAGCCCCTCAGTGAACCCTACCTCTTAGTAGATTGAGTCAGAACCTTGGTGCTCCTCTAACACCATAATGGTCAGAAAGGAGCTCTCAGAAGCGGCTAAGTAGTGCCTCTGAATAATCTCAGTCTGGGGTGCAGAGGAGGCCTGAGGCTGGGAGAACATTTTTGGGGAAATTCAGTGTATTCTCAGCTAGAAACCAGTACGTAGGTTTACAAGGTTTCTAGTCCAGGGAGAAGGTAAGTGAATGTGTGTGTGTGTGTGTGTGTGTGTGTGTGTGTGTGTGTGTGTGTGTTCCTAGGTCTGGAGCATGTGGATCATGTCCACAACCTAGAACAAACCCACCTGGGGAGAGAAGGTCACTTTGGAGAACATGGTATTGTAGGAGAGTCCCTTGACTTTTTCTTCCCAATTTAGAAAGCCCAAGGCCACGTTTTGCTTGTTCCTCACTCTGACCTTAGAGCGGTGTCTGGAAGGTAGTTGCTCATTAAAATTTGTGGAGCAAGTGAATAGACACAATGGGATAAGAGCAGGGGAGTTGACTCTGTCTAGGAGGTTGTGGAGGGCACCCCTACAGAGGCAGCAGCCAGCTGAACAGGTATTAACTAAAGAAAAGCCGGAAGGAAAGAATGCTCCAGGGAGCACAAAGTTCCTGTTCCAAGGTCAAATTGATCTTTCCTCTGATTCTTTGTCACTCATAACTGGCAAGGAAACTGAGGCTCAAAGAAGCTTAGTGACCTTGCCAATTATCACATAGTAGAAAACACCAGAGATTGGATTTGAACTTGGACTCCCAGACTGCTCTCTCAGGGCACTTTTTTTTGAGACAGAGTCTCGCTCTGTCACCCAGGCTGGAGTGCAGTAGTGCAGTCTCGGCTCAATTGCTTCCCAGGTTCAAGCGATTCTCGGGCCTTAGCCTCCCAAGTAGCTGGGATTACAGGCCTGTGCCACCATGCCTGGGTAATTCTTCTTTATTATTTTTTGTAGAGAAGGAGTTTCACCATGACCTCACCAGGTCTCAAACTCCTGACCTCAAGTGATCTGCCCTCCTTGGCCTACCAAAGTGCTGGGATTATAGGCATGAGCCACCACCCCTGGCATCCCAGTGCACTTCTGTTGCACATTAGCAAATAGACAACAGGGGCATAATGAAAGTGAATAACTTATATTTCATGGTGATACAAGGACCCAAACTATCATCACCAATAATACAAATCATATAACAGTATCAACCACATTTATTAGGAATTTACTATATGCCAGACACTAGTGTGTGTGTGTGTGTGTGTGTGTGTGTGTGTGTGTGTGTGTGTGTGTGTGTGTGTGTGTGTGTGTGTGTGTTTGAAATGCATATATATCTTCAATCGCCACCAGAAAGCCTAAGGAATGGATGCTATTACCATCCCTATTTTATAGTTGTGTAAATGAGGTCCAGATGGATTAAGTAACAAGCTTCGACAAATGGTATCATATCAAGTTACAAAGCTTCTGCACAGCAAAGGAAACAATCAACATAGTGAAGAGACAGCCCACAGAATGGGAGAAAATATTTGCAAACTACCCATCTGACAAGGGATTAATAATCAGAAAATAAAAGAAACTTAAATAACTCTGTAGGAAAAAAATCTGGCCTGGTGAGGTGGCTCACGCCTTTGATCTCAGCACTTTGGGAGGCTGAGGCAGGTGAATCACTTGAGGTCAGGAGTTCAAGACCAGCCTGGGAAACATGGTGAAACCCCCATCTCAACAAAAAATTAGCTGGGCATGGTGGCATGTGCTTGTGCTTGTGGTCTCAGCTACTTGGGAGGTGGGAAGATTGCCTGAGCCCAGGAGGTTGAGGCTGCAGTGAGCCATGATTGAGCCACCACACTCCAGCCTCAGTGACAGAGTGCGACCCTGTCTTAAAAAAAATAAAAAATATAAAGATAGAATAACCCACTCAAAATGGACAAAAGGTTTGGCTAGATATTCCTTAAAAGAAGACATACAAATAGCAAATAGGCATATGAAGGTGCTCAATATCACTGATCATCAGAGAAATGAAAATCAAAACCCCAATGAGGTACCATCTCAACCCAGTTAAAATGGCTTATATTCAAAAGACAGGCAATAACAAATGCTGGCGAGGATGTAGAGAAAAGGGATCCCTCGTACATTGTTGGTGGAAATGTACCTTAGTACAACCATTATGGACAACAGTTTGGAGGTTCCTCAAAAAACTAAAAATAGAGCTACCATATGACCCAGCAATCCCACTGCTGGGTGTATATCCAAAAGAAAGCACATCAGAACATCAAAGAGGTATCTGAACTCCTATGTTTGTTGCAGTACTGTTCACAATAGCCAAGATTTGGAAGCAACCTAAGTGTCCATCAGCAGATGAATGGATCAAGAAAATTTGGTACATATACACAATGGAGTACTATTCAGCCATAAAAAAGAATGAGATCCTGTTATTTGCAATGATGTGGATGGAATTGGAGGTCATCATATTAACTGCAATAAGCCAGACACAGGAAGACGAACATCACACATTCTCACTTATTTGTGAGATCTAATAATCAAAACAGTTGAACTCATGGAGATAGGAGAAGGAAGGTTTCCAGAAGCTGGAAGTGCGGGGTTGGGTGGCAGAGGAGAGGGGGCGGGGTGGTGTGGTAGGGTGGGGCAAGGTGGGGATGGCTAATGTGTACAAAGAACAAAGAAAGTTAGAAAGAATGGATAAGACCTAGTATATGATAACACAACAGGATGACTGTAGTCAATAATAGTTTAACTGTACATTTCAAAATAACCAAAAGAATATAACTGGATTGTTTGTAACACAAAGGACAAATGCTTCAGGGGACAGATACTCCATTTTTCATAATGTGATTATTACACATCGCATGCCTGTATCAAAACATCTAATGGAACCCATAAGTATATACACCTACTATGGACCTACGAACATGAAAAATTTTGGCCGGGCGTGGTGGCTCACGTTTGTAATCCCAGCACTTTGGGAGGCCGAGGCGGGCGGATCACGAGGTCAGGAGATTGAGACCACGGTGAAACCCCGTCTCTACTAAAAAATACAAAAAATTAGCAGGGTGTGGTGGCGGGTGCCTATAATCCCAGCTACTCGGAGAGGCTGAGGCAGGAGAATGGCGTGAACCTGGGAGGCGGAGCTTGCAGTGAGCCGAGATTGTGCCACTGCACTCCAGCCTGGGCGACAGAGCAAGACTCCGTCTCAAAAAAAAAAAAAAATATGAAAAATTTTAATGATATAAATATATATATATACACATATGTAACAAGCCTCAGTTTACACAGCTGACAAGGCGCAGAGCACAAGTTCAAACTCAGGAGCATCATGGAGCTCAGCCACTGTTCTCCTGGCGGGCCAGACATTTCAGTTCCTGGCATTGGATAAACTGACTTTTGGATGTCACCCAGTCAACGATAATAATAATTATTATTGCTGGGCGCGGTGGCTCACGCTTGTAATCCCAGCACTCTGGGAGGCCGAGGCGGGCGGATCACGAGGTCAGGAGATCGAGACCACGGTGAAATCCTGTCTCTACTAAAAATATAAAAAATTAGCCGGGCTTGGTGGCGGGCGCCTGTAGTCCCAGCTAATCGGAGAGGCTGAGGCAGGAGAATGGCGTGAACCCAGGAGGCGGAGCTTGCAGTGAGCCGAGATCGCGCCACTGCACTCCAGCCTGGGTGACAGAGCGAGACTCCGTCTCAAAAAAAAAAAAATTATTATTATTATTATATCTTGCTTTTTAAAAAAATTATTATTATTATTATATCTTGCTTTTTGAATTATTAGATCTTGCTTTTCTGAGGGATTTTTACTTTTGCAAGAGAACTTTCACAGTCATTTGACAAACCCTACTTTTCAAAACCAGGTGTTTTAATATCATGTCTCAGGTAATGGAAATTTTTTTAGTCACAGGCTGAGAAAAAGTAGATAGCCACACAGAGAATGAACAGGACTTGCAGAGTAGACTCTTATCAGCTTGGGGCCAACACCCCTTCTGCACATCCCTAGGCCCACAGGGGCCTAGTCAGGAGGCTGGGAGGAAAGGCATCTTCCCCCAGAAAAAAGCCCAGCTCCTAAAACTCCTGGTCTGTCTCTGCCCCTTCCCCACTCCACTCTGTAAGAGGAGGAGTGATTGATCTGGCTGGTAGATTGGGGAAGAAGAAAGCAGCTGAGCTGCCACCTGCTCCTTGTATATTTCGGTAGGAGGGAGTTGCCCACAGATCTTGTGCTCTCTGTTCCTGTTGGAGTTGGAGGGGTTGCCTAATTCTGGTCAGTCCTGGCAAGCCCTCTGGCCCACACGTATTCATGGACTTTTCAGCAATAAAGGTGACATTTTGGCTTTTTTTTTTTTTTTTTTCTGAGATAGAGTCTTGCTCTATCTCCCAGGCTGGAGTGCAGTGGCGCGATCTCGGCGCACGGCAAGCTCCGCCTCCCAGGTTCACGCATTCTCCTGCCTCAGCCTTCCGAGTAGCTGGGACTACAGGCACCTGCCACCCCACCTAGCTAAATTTTTTTGTATATTTTTTAGTAGAGATGGGGTTTCACCGTGTTAGCCAGGATGGCCTCGATCTCCTGACCTCGTGATCCACCTGCCTCGGCCTCCCAAAGTGCTGGAATTAAAGGCATGAGCCACCGCACCTGGCCTTTTTTTTTTTTTTTAAGATGGGGAGTCTTTCTCTGTCACCCAGGCTGGAGTGCAGTGGTGTGATCTTGGCTCACTGCAACCTCCGTCTCCTGGGTTCAGGCAATTCTCCTGTCTCAGCCTCCCAAGTAGCTGGGATTACAGGCACATGCCACCATGTCACAGCTAATTTTTGTATTTTTAGTAGAGACCCGGTTGGTCAGGCTGGTCTCGAACTCCTGACCCCAGGTGATCCGCCTGCCTTGGCCTCCCAAACTGCTGGGATTACAGGCGTGAGCCACCGCGCCCGGCCCACATTTTGGCTTATTCTTCTGTCTTATGGCTCAGCTGTTTAAGAACCCAGGCAGGGAAGAAAGGGCTATTTGTCCCACCTCCTCAAAAAGCTCAGCAGAAGGGAAGGCTTCTTTTAGGGAGCTTCGGTGAAGGGAGCAATTGTTAAACAGTGGGAATGTGTTTTTCTTTTCTATTCACTTACTTGCCCCACCATTGGCTGGCTAAGCACCTACTACATGCCTGGTATTGTACCAGGCACCTTCTGAATAAAGATGAGCTCTCAAAAGTGGGAGGAAGAGACAGAATCGAGACTGAATTAAGTTTCACTTCCAGCCTTTCTACAGGAGGTGACCACGAGGAAGGAAGAGTAATGGCTGGGTTTGAAAAGCCCAGCATTCATTTCGGGTTCTTTGGGTTACACAGCAACTTTAGGGGATTATCTATCCTCACAAACCATTGTCAGCCATCTCAGCAGAGTGTTAATAAAGACAGCCTGTTCTCCCTTAGCCAAGGAATGAGTCCGTGGCCAAGGCAAATCATCAAACTCTAAGTGCAGGGATGGAGAATCTTTACCAGAGTGACATGGAGTAGAAAACAGAATTGCAACTCACCCCTTCCAGCAGAAAGTTCTCAAGAAGCATTTCTGCTCCCTAGAAATGTGGGACTTTTGACAAAAACATCTAGAAGAATAATAAACAAAATAACAGCCAAGGTTTATTAAGCTTGTTGTTGCTTCACACAACCATCCTGGGAGCTAGGCATTAGCTCATGTCTGTCTGTCTGTCTGTCTGTCTCTCTCTCTCTCTCCCCACCCCCCCACTCCTCCTCTCTTCTTCCTCTCTGCCTCTGTATTTCTTTGTTTCTTAGGACTTCTTTCTCCACCTGCGAGTTACTCAACTTCCATGTATTAAACTTTTTTAGCACAAGATTTGTTTGTTTTGTTTTGAGACGGAGTCTTGCCCTGTCACCCAGGCTGGGGTGCAGTGGTGTCATCTCGGCTCACTGCAACCTCCACCTCCTGGGTTCAAGCGATTCTCGTGCCTCAGCCTCCTGAGTAGCTGGGACTACAGGTGTGCACCACCACACCCAGCTAATTTTTGTATTTTTAGTAGAGACGGGGTTTCACCATGTTGGTCAGGCTGGTCTCAAACTCCTGACCACAGGTGATCCACCCACCTCGACCTCCTAAAGTGCTGGGATTACAGTCGTGAGCCACCGCGCCCAGCTGAGTTTTAGCACAAGATAGAGTTGGTGCCCTCTACAAGAGAAAACACCAATCCCACCCTCTGCACATCGACTGTAGAATGTTGGGTGCAATTGCAATGCCTTCATGTAACAGCTGGGGAAACTGAAACTGACAGGAGACCTTCACATTTAGGGCCAGGGAGGCCTTGTGGCGCAATGGTTAAGAGCACAAGTTCTTGAGTCACATGGTTGTAGGTGTTCCATCTGCCTCTGCTCATTATTGATGGGTGTGAAACACACTAGCTTCCCAAGCCTCGGGTCCTCATCTGTGAATACAGGATAATAATAGTGCCTAGCTCCCAGGACGGTAGTGTGAAGCAATGACGTGCTTAATAAACCTTGGCTGTTATTTTACTTATCATTCTAGATTTTTTCTGAGAAGTCATGCAAAACAGGAATATAGATTGCCGAAAGATGCTAAGCAGGAAGGCACTAAAGGAAACCTTTCTCCAAAGGGGATGTTTATTTCGGCGATGCACAGGGGAGAGCTCAACCAGCTGTTTTCCAGGAAATTGTCCCCTTAACCCAGGGTGAGCTCTAAATTTTAATGACTAGCCAGTGTCGAAGGACTGGAAAGAGAAGAAAACAAACAAGGATGATGTAAAAATCCAACCACACACTGCATAAACTCTGTGGTCTCCCAAATTTAATTAGAATCCTGAGTTTGGAGGCATTTCCCATCCCTCCAATATGGAGGTAAAGAATGAAAATCATCACCAATATTCTACTGGTAGCTAAAAAATGAAGTTAAATCATAGTAATCATCAGAAACGAGAATACTGGAAGCAGTAAGATGTAAATGATTAACCATTACCCAGGGACTGGGGACTTTGCCTCTGAAGTTTCTTCTGCCTGAAATTTTCTCCCCATTCTCCACCCCTGTACCTCTTCCCTTCAACATCTCAACCTTCTCATCTCAGCTCAGATGTCACCTCCCCATAGAAGCCCTCCTAGTTCTCAAATGGAACTATGCTCTGAGAGTCCTTCACTTTTCCTTGCCAGCAGTACCAAGTTTATGATGAAACGTTTCTATGATTCTTTGATCGGTGGATTTTCCCCAAGTACACTGCTAATTTCAGGTGCTCAGAGATCTCGTCTATTTCATTCAACACTGTAGATCAGGGTAGATCAGTTCCAGACTTACAATAGAAACTCTATATATCTTTGTTAATTAAGTTTGAAGCTTGGTAAATTTCTTTTAATTATCATTAATTCGGTCACTGGATGAGGACTTAGATTTGTACTGTATGCTGTTCAACAATGAACATCATCATTAGTTCATTCAATTAGCAAATATCTATGAGTGTTTAATACCTGCTGGGCACCAATTTGAACAATGAGGATACCACAGTGACAAAGAGACAGAAATCCACACCCACGTGGAACTTACATTGTAGTGGGAGAAGAGCATCAACAAATAATAAAAACGACACACGTCTGAGAAGTCAGAAGTGCTCTGGAGAAAAAATAGGGAGAGAGATAGGGGAGGACCATGTGTATAAGGGGGCATTTAAAAACAAAACAAAAGAACAGGGTCTTACTCTGTCACCCAGGGTGGAATGCAGTGACACTATCAAAACTCACTGCAGCCTCCAACTCCTGGGTTCAAGCAATCCTCCCACCTCAGCCACCAGAGTAGCTGGGACCACAGGTCTGCACCATCATGCCTGGCTAAGTGTTGCATCTTTTGTGGAGACAGGGTTTCACCATGTTGCCCAGCCTGGTCTTGAGCTCCCGGGCTCAAGTGATCCTTCCACCTTGGCCTCCCAAAGCCCTGGAATTGCAGGCAGGAGCCACAGCTACCGTCCCATGGGGACAATTTTAAAGGGAGATGCTGGAGAGGACCTCACTGAGCAGAGACCTCCACAAGGAACGGAGCACTGAGTAGCATCTGGGAGAGGTCCTTCCAGAAAGAGAGCAGCAGGCTCACAGGGCCTCAGGGGCGTGCCCTTAGATAGTGTGCCCAGAGTGGAGTAAGCAAGGAAAAGGATGGTAGGTGGGTAAGCCGGTCAGAGAGGGGCACTTGGGCTGATGTGACTAAATGGCTTTAGATTTCACTCTGAGCTGGCCGTCTTTGGAAAGCTCTGGAAAGAGATGTGGCATTGGAAATGATTTTCAAATAACCTCACTTCAGAGACTAAATTGAAGGAGGGCACAGGGGGATGTAGAGACAGTAAGTGCAGCGACTGCAGGAAGCTCCAGGGACCCCTGTGGCTGCCCAGACCAGGGCGGAAGCAGGACACAGTGGTGGTCTCAGGCTCTCTGAAGGTAAAGGCAACTGAAGGTGCGGACAGGATGAGTGTGGAATATGAGGGGAAAAAGGGCGCCCCGGATGCCTCCAATATCTGGGTCTGAGCCACTGAAGGAATAGAGTCGTCATGCGCTGAGAGGGGAAGACCAGGAGAGGATCAGGACAGGAGGGAGGTGGTGACGGTGGGAATGGGAAGTTCAGGAATCGGGTTTTAGGAATGTGACATTTCAAATTGTTTTTATACACCCGAAGTAGTGTAGGGTAGTGTAAGGTAGACAGTTCTTGCCCCTCTGGGCACTTATATCCTAATGAAGGAAACATCTAATAAACAACAAAACAAAGAGGTAAGATCACATGTCCAGCAGTGACAGGGGTTTCGAAGGTGATGAGATGGTGAGTGGCAACCACACAGGTGACCAGGGACGGCCTTTGTGGCGAGGAGACATTAGGGCCGAGACCCGGGACAGAGGACAGCAAGGCAAAGTCGCCAAGGAAGTAACGAGCTACGCATGTTGGAAGGACAGAAGGAGACCAGAACACAATGACCAAGAGGGAGGAGGGAAGGGATGAGGGGAGGTGGCCATGGCTTTTCTTGTGTGACACCAGAAGGCTTCTCCCCAGCCTGGGTTGTTCTTTCAATGTGAAGGGCAGCCATGGGGAGGTTTTACAGAAGGAGAATGTCATCATCTGATTTCCATTCTTATAAGATGGAAATGGGGGCCAGGCGCAGTGGCTCACGCTTGTAATCCCAGCACTTTGGGAGGCTGAGGTGGGCGGATCACTTGAGGTCAGGAGTTTGAGACCAGCCTGGCCAACAAGGTGAAACCCCGTCTCTACTAAAAAATACAAAAAGCCAGGCATCATGGCGCATGCCTGTAATCCCAGCTACTTGGGAGGCTGAGGCAGGAGAATTGCTTGAACCCGGGGGGTGGAGGTTGTGATGAGCCGAGATCGCGCCACTGCACTCCAGCCTGGGTGACAGAGCGAGACTCCGTCTCAAAAAATAATAATGAAATAGACTAAAATAATAAAATAAAATAAAAAAATTAAATAAAGTAATAAAATATAAAATAAATAAAATAAAAATAAAATAAAATGGAAATGAAGAATGGATTCGCTGGAGAGGGAGACAAGTGAAGCAGTGAGTAAACCAACTGGGAGT
The DNA here is from genome assembly GCF_009828535.3 of Hylobates moloch. Classification (NCBI taxonomy): domain Eukaryota; kingdom Metazoa; phylum Chordata; class Mammalia; order Primates; family Hylobatidae; genus Hylobates; species Hylobates moloch. Next base: position 6,946,348 of record NW_026652296.1, read on the forward strand.
CTGCAGCAGTTGTCCAGCCAAAATACCACATGGACTTGGCCAGCTCGATGAAGACGGAGTAAAGCCAGGAGATTTGAGACCTGTTCTAGAGGGAAAGACAACAGGCTATCCAGACTGGGTGAGGAGATTACAGAAAGAAGAATCAAGGACGCACTGAAGTTGTTGGAGTGAAGCTGGGAAAGATGGCTGGCGGCCCCTGAGAACAGAGAACCCAAGTTCTCTTTGGGTCATGTTAAGTTTGAAATTGATGAGGAAGCAGGAACAGGGAATACATATCGGTACTTAAAAAAAAAAGTTAGCTGTTCTAGGCCGAGGCGGGCGGATCACGAGGTCAGGAGATCGAGACCACGGTGAAACCCCGTCTCTACTAAAAATACAAAAAAATTAGCCGGGCGTGGTGGCGGGCGCCTGTAGTCCCAGCTACTCGGAGAGGCTGAGGCAGGAGAATGGCGGGAACCCGGGAGGCGGAGCTTGCAGTGAGCCGAGATCGCGCCACTGCACTACAGCCTGGGTGACAGAGCAAGACTCCGTATCAAAAAAAAAAAAAAACTTAGCTGTTCTCCCCCCGCCTCTGTGCCTAGCGGAAGTGACGCAAGGTGCACCGGAAGTGATGCGAGGCATAGCAGAAGTGACATGAGGCATAGCGGAAGTGACTGCGGCCGCGGTGTCATGCTGTGACGAAGGGAGATGGCATTGTAAACGCCAGAGCGAGGTTCTGCCTACCCCGAGACTGCTGCTGTTCGGAGACCTGCAGGTGAATGCCCCATCACCATGTCTGACCAGGAGGCAAAACCTTCAACTGAGGATTTGGGGGATAAGATAAAAGATGAAGCTATTAAACTCAGGGTTATTGGACAGGATAGCAGTGAGATTCATTTCAAAGTGAAAATGACAACACCTCTCAAGAAACTCAAGAAATCGTACTGTCAGAGACAGGGCGTTCCAGTGAATTCCCTCAGGTTTCTCTTCGAAGGTCAGAGAATTGCTGATAATCATACTCCAGAAGAACTGGGAATGGAGGAAGAAGATGTGATTGAAGTTCATCAGGAACAAATCGGGGGTCATTCAACAATTTAGACATTCTTTTTTTTTTTTCTTTTCCCTCAATCCTTTCTTATTTTTTAAAATAGTTCTTTTGTAACGTGGTATTTAAAACGGAATTGAAAACGGGCACTCCATCTCTTTAAAACATCTGGTAATTTGAATTCCAGTGCTCATTATTCATTATTGCTTGTTTTCATTATGCTGATTTCTGGTGATCAAGGCTCAGTCCTCTTCATATTGCCCTCTTCTTTTATAAAAATTACGTGTGCACAGAGAGGCCACCCTTTTCAGGACTGTACATTTTCAGATGATAAGATCGACCAATGCAAGTGTTCATAATGACTTTCCAGTTGGCCCTGACGTTCAACCATGTGATTGTTTCACTCCTGGACTATGACTTTTGGTGGGAGATGGAAGTTTTTTAGAGAACTGAGCTGTGGAAAAATGACCTCTCCTTAACAACTTGAAGCTATTTTTCAGATTTGAGGTTCTGGACCAAAAGAAAAGGAGCATCAGGTTAAGTCAAGATGACGGATAAGGTTGAGAGTAACGACTAACTCCAAAGATGGCTTCCCTGAAGAAAAGACATTTGAAGATTTTTTTATTCTTAATCTTGTCAGAAGATCCCAGAAAAGTTCTAATTTTCATTAGCAATAAAGGTATAAGTGCAGAAATGAATACAACAGAATATTGCTCTTTTTTATTTGTACTTTTTGGCCTGGGATATCAGGTTTTAAATGGACATCTACACTAGCTTCGTTAAAATAAAGAATATTTGTAAAAATCTTAAAAGAAAAAAAGTCAAATATTTCCTAGATACACAGTAGTGGAAAAATCAGGAGTATCCAGCTTGATGGGTTTTCACAAAGGGACACCCATCGAAAGTTCCTCTGCACCCCCTTCTATCACTTCCCCAGCAAGGGTAACTACTGCCCTAGTCTTAAGCAATAAACAAGTTTTATTGGCGTTTTTAAATGTATGATCAGTGGTGAGGGCATTTGCCCAGAATTTCTCAAAAAATTATCTCAGTTGAGGCCGGGCGCAGTGGCTCACGCCTGTGATCCCAGCACTTTGGGAGGCTGAGGCAGGCGGATCACGAGGTGAGGAGATCGAGAACATCCTGGCCAACATGGTGAAACCCCGTCTCTACTAAAAATACAAAAATTAGCCAGGCATGGTGGTGTGTGCCTGTAATCCCAGTTACTTGGGAGGCTGAGACAGGAGAATCGCTTGAACTGAGGAGGCAGAGATTGCAATGAACTGAGATCGCACCGCTGCACTCCAGCCTAGGTGACAGAGCGAGACCCCGTCTCAAAAAAAAAAAAAATTACCTCAGTTGGCTGGGCGCTGTGGCTCATGCCAGTAATCCCAGCGCTGTGGGAGGAGCCTTTGAGGCCAGGAGTTTGAGACCAGCCTGGGCAACTTAATGAAACTATGTCTCTACAAAAAAATTTTAAAAATTAGCCGGCCATGCTGGTCCATGCCTATAGTTCCAGTTACTTGGGAGGCTAAAGTGGGAGAATTGGTTGAGCCCAGGAAGTTGAGGCTGCAATGAGCTAGGATTGCACCAATGCACTCTAACCTGGGCAAGAGAGAAACCCTCGCTCTTAAAAAAAAAAAAAAGTTGGGGGAGGGTGGGAAATACCTTACCTGTTTTTTTTTTGTTTTTTTTTTTTCCTTTTAGATTGAATAAGAAGGTTTGTTTTGTTGTTTGGCATGGAGGGAGTGCTTGTTTGTCCTTATCCTCCTTCCCGTGGTGAGGCGCTGAGGCAGTGTGTGTGGGGTCTCCCCTGGCCCCTTGGCTTGCAGACAGTCTCACGTCCCACCTACTTTTTCGTGCCTCGCAGTCACAGGGGCATCAAACCACAGCAACAGGTATGCAAACCTGCAAACCCTACTCCTCTCAGTAGCAAGTTCCCTCCTGCCCATCCCTTCTCTTTTGAGGTTCTTTTTTCTGGTCCAATCCCAACAGTCAGCTCTTCTCAAGGAATCATCAGTTTATAGCTTTTGCAGTGTTCATTTAAATATTTTAATGCAAACACAGCCAACCTCATTCTATTCTGAAAATTCATTTCTCTTTTCTCTCTGTCTCTGTCTCTCTCTCTTTTTCTCTCTCTGTCTTCCTCCCTCCCTCTCCCTGTTCCTGTGATTATTTTTTTTGGAAATAATTCCACACACTTTCTGCCTCCGTAAACCTCTGACTCCAGCAGATGGAACAAGGCTGCTATTCCAAGTCAACGGAATCAACGGACCAGCTACAAGTGGGAGGCGAGTGGTACACACCGCAGTTTCACCCTAGTAGGTGACGTTGTGGCAACACCCACAGAACAAAAGATTCACCTTTTTCATCTATTTTTACTTCTCAGGAAGCCCTAGTCCTGTCTTTTAATTAGAGAACTGTTTTCCCCTCGTTGGCTCTGCATACATGTTTTCTATATAATATTAAACAGTAACCTGTGAGTCTCCTACATCCTGGTATGCTCTGGATCACAGACCACGTTTTTTAAACACACACACACACACACACACACACACACACACACCACACGACCAAAATCTGTACCAGCTGACTGCTGGCAAAGTAAAACCGTATTAAATTTGGCTCGCCTGCTTGCTTGCTTTTTCTTTCTTTCTTTTTAACAGCTTGATTGAGACGTGATTTACGTATCATAACATTCATCCAGTTTAAGTGTGCAATTCCATGTTTTTAAATTTTTTTACAGAGTTGTGTATTGGCTATTTCTTCTTGGAAACAGGGCCACTGGGGAAAACTCTTGACCCCAAGGCCCCTCTCCCCACTTTGAACACGGACCAGTAAATAGCGGAGAGCAAATTCTGGTTCACCCCCAAAATAATTTTTATTCATTTCATTGTGCCATTAACAGCTTACTTCCTGTGTTTTGATTCTGAGCTGTTCAGAAGCCACGTTCTTAGAAGCCACATTGCTTAGTTTTTACACTATCAAGAGATTTCTTTTGTGTTAGAGGTGTTTTTTGTTTGTTAGTGGTTTATTTAGTCTTCAGCTCCTTGCTTTATCTGCTGGGCTAATTAGAGAGATTTGAAATGAACCTTTGTGGCATAACAGACTGTACAGAAATATTTGGTATTCAGAGCTAAGCTTAAACATTCATAGCATTCTTACTTTTGAAACTAGTGGAAAGGAAGAGACTTAGAAATATAAGTAGGGCACAGAGGCCTAGAACCATTTCCTAGTATTAAACTCTTATTATATAATTTGGCTTTAACCCTGTGAGTCTCCATTTTCTCATATGAGGAACAGGAATTAAAAATACCACTTCAGGAGATTAGCCTGAGGATCTCATTCATGTGAAAGCACCTAGAACAAAATCAATTAAAAAAAAACTATCAATATTCATTGAATATGAATCTCGAAGAACTTAACTAGTGGTATAAGAATTCTGTTTGTCAGGGTGCATTAACAAAAGCACAGTGCCTTCTGTTAAATGAGGATGTACTAGTTTAGTTATTCACTCAATGAATAGGTCATTACTTGCTGCGTGCCAGGCACTAGGGAGGGAACAGGGGACAGGCAGACAGTCAGGTGGAGGCGATGTTCACAGTATGGTTGGGCAAATAAATATCTAAATATAACTTGTGCAAGGGTTGTTACAGAAACTTCTGGGATGGGCATGTGCACGTGTGTGTATCTTTAAAGCAATTTAAGAGAATGTGTATTTTGTTGATAAATTTATGCCTATAGGCATAGAAAAATTTTTCTGGAACAATCCATGAGATATTAGTTACAGGAGTTTTATTTTTATGAAAGGAACTAGAAAAGTACATAGGGGAATATCTGCCACTTTTTATTCTGTACCTTTCTGTAAAATTTTAAGTTTCTAACTCTAAACTTTTTTTTTTTTTTTTTTTTGAGGCAGAGTCTCACTCTATTACTCAGGCTGGAGTGCGGTGACTCAATCTTGGCTTACTGCAACCTCCGCCTCCCAGGTTCAATCAATTCTCCTGCCTCAGCCTCCGGAATAGCTGGGATTACAGGCATGTGCCACCATGTCTGGCAAATTTCTGTATTTTTAGTAGAGACGTGGTTTCACCATGTTGGCCAGGCTGGTGATCTGCCTGCCTCAGCCTCCCAAAGTGCTGGGATTACAGGCATGAGCAGCCGCAGCTTAAACTTGTGTCTGTATTATTTGTTTGTTTGCTTATTTAAGTGTCACTAGGGCTTCTCTGATCAGTAGGCTGAAAGACCATTTTTTATTTTTCTTCTTAAACTTTTCTCTACTGAAAACAAGACCTGTTATTTAAGATGGATAAATGATTAACTCTTGGAAATATAATTTGTCGTGTTAAGCCATTTAAACATTAAACATAATATTATTATACTTAAAAAGACAAAGGTCATTTACCAGAGTGTAAGAATTCATCAACCTACACCAAACTGTTACTAGCCTGCTCTTGCCTACAAAGTTTGCCCAGGCAATAATACTTTTATTCAATAGATATTTACGGCCGGGCGCGGTGGCTCACGCTTGTAATTCCAGCACTTTGGGAGGCCGAGGCGGGCGGATCACGAGGTCAGGAGATCGAGACCACGGTGAAACCCCGTCTCTACTAAAAATACAAAAAATTAGCCGGGCGTGGTGGCGGGCGCCTGTAGTCCCAGCTACTCGGAGAGGCTGAGGCAGGAGAATGGCGTGAACCTGGGAGCCGAGATTGCGCCACTGCACTCCAGCCTGGGCGACAGAGCGAGACAACGTCTCAAAAAAAAAAAAAAAATAGATATTTACTCAGTGCCTACGGTATAACAGGCATCCCTCTGGGTATTGGTAGATAAAACAAAGCCCTCGGCGAGTCACAGCCTGGATTCTAGTTGGATAAGCTAGACAATAAGTAAGTCAAACAAATACATGATAAGTGCTACGAAGAGCGACCAGGGGAGATGGAGGGTGCTTTTTGTTTATTATACAGAATACATTTTGGAGTTGCATTCACTACAAACAGAACAGTCAGGAGACCTGTCTGAAGAGAGACCATCTCAGCAGAGGCTTGCATGAAGGAAGGAAGCTGTGAGCTCTGCAAAGGAAAGACGGCTCCTGGCCAGAAGGACCTGAAAAGACCCTGAAACAGGAGAGCTCAAAACCAGTCAAGCAGAGTGCTGAGCTCAAGACTGTTTGTGATGCTATTCTGTCCACCTCTGCTATTGCTCAGGACAGCTGATAATTCAAAACTTATTTTTTAAAAAGTAAACATGAAACACTCCTTACTATTATTACCTTTATGATTATAGGACTTGGAATATGTGGTTCTGGGCATTGTTTCTCTTTTTTAGATATATAATAAAATAGTTGATGTAAACTATACCTACTAAAGGAGCAAAGATGTATCTTATATGCCAAAAAGAATTTAACTGTTTATAGCCATGTTTATTTACAGTCACTACAATAATTTTTAATCTATTATCCTAACAAAACCTCATAAAATATACTTTTTAAATGATTGCAGTACATGCCTGTTTTCATTCATTGCAAATTAAGTAAGTAAATGTTACTTCAAGATCATAAGGAAAAATACTCAGAGACAAAAAAGGACAGTGAGACGCGTTGTTTTCAGCCTACTCTAAGGTGCCCACCAGTAGGAGGAGCACTATGGTAGGTGAGTAGAACCACACAGTTTAAAAAGCAAACACAAAAGCCCGGCCTTGGTTCAGTTGGCTCAACTTCCAACTGTGTGGCTTGGAACGCACCTTCCCACGGAGGCCCTCACCTGAAAATCAAGGGCTGGCTATTCCGTGATCTCTGGGTCCCTTGATGCATTATTTGCCTTTCCTTTTGTCTATTTTAAGTTCTAACTCTATGAATTCTGACTAAAAGTGCTATTTTGTAACCAGTTGTTTTCATTATAACTAGCTGAGCATTAAACTCACCTCTTCTTTTCTCAAGCAGGAGTCTGTGGGCAGATGGTTCTAAAGTAGTATTTCCCAACCAGAAGCGATCTCCCCACCTCCCCTTCTTGGAGACATTGGCAATGTTGACACTTTACATTTTTTTTTTTTTTTGAGACAAGGTCTCACTCAGTTGTCCAGGCTGAAGTGCAGTCATGGCTCACTGCAGCCTCGACCTCCCCAGGTTCCGGTGATCCTCCAGCCTCAGCCTCCTGAGTAACTGAGACCACAGGCACACACCACCACCCCCAGCTAATTTTTTTGTAGAGACGGGGTTTTGCCATATTACTTAGGCTGCATAGTTATATATAATATGTATATTATTATATATTATATATGTATATTATATATTATATGTATATTATTATATACATAATATAGTATGATATATAGTATATATGATTATCTATATAGGCCAGTGAAATCACAGCCTCCAGTAAGGGTGCTAAACCCGAATATATTCACTGCTAAGCTGTGTTTTTAACCCTTTTCACCCACCAATTTCAATGTTCTCTGTAATAGGTTAGCTTTGGCAGACCTCATCAGAATCAAGTTATGGGAAGGCAAGCTGGAAAACCTCACAGGGGGGATTTCATGAAGAAGAGAGAAGCCTGGGTGTTTTTCAAATAAATTCTTGTCCTCATCTCCCTTACCACCCCCAACAAATACGAGCAGCGGGAAACTAACAGTGATAATCAATAATCTAATAAGTATATATATATTTATATATATTTATATGTAAAACATATATAATATATTATAATTAATAAATTATATATAATATATAATATATATTGTACATATGTGTATATATACTATATATGTGTGTATTTATATATTTTAGAGGCAATGTCTTCCTACATTTCCCAGGCTTGACTAGAACTCCTGGGCTTAAAGGAACCTCCTGCCTCAGCCATCTGAGTAGCTGGGGCTACAGGTGAACCCACTGAGCCCAGCTCTCAATTTTCACATTTTTTATTTTCATGACTGTAGAGTGAACGAACGGCTACTGTCACCAGATACTGGTGAGCACCCTACACTGCCCGGGACAGCCGCCAACAATAAAAAAATGCTCTAGTCCAAAATATTAGCGCCAAGGATGAGATCTTGGATATAGAGAAACTGGGAAAAATGATGAGGGGAAAAGTGGGGGACCTTACTTACCGATGATGTCCATGGGGTATTTCCCAAGTAAGAAACAGCAGACAACTTTTGCCTCGATTGATAATGATTCTCTTCTATTGAGTGCTGTTTATTTTTTCTGAAGACTTGGGTGTGTGACATAAGTAATCCCATGGTAGCCCAGGGCACAATGGGAGAAATGAAAAATGGAAGGCAGGTTCAAACATGCAGTATGATTGCAAGAGTAACCTTTCTGTCCTAAGACTTGAAAAAGTTTTCAGATCCTTGGTGTACTTTATCAGCAGAGCGTTCATCTGCATATGGCATTCAGAAGCAAACTAAACTTTTTATCCCCCCGAGTCTTTTGTTTCCAAATCAATGGGAAACAAAGGATACCCCTGCTCCATTCAGGCAGTTTCAATGATTCTCAAATCAACGTGGGAGCAGTCGTTGGGCCATTTAAAATATACAGTGATAAAAAAAAAAAGCATACTTATTAACCTTGTAAACATTCTATGAAAGTACAAGGGGAACCTTTATAAAGAATAGCCAAGTGTCCTTTTTATAGAATAACCCTTTGTACTTTGAAATGTTCATGTCTATAAAATAGAATTGGGCAGACAAGCCTAGGGTAATGCAATTTCCATGTCTTCTAGTAATTGTTCTGTTAAAACATTATTTTTCAGCGTCTTAACGCTCAGAAGATTAAGTTACCTCAACCCAAGATCAGTTCCAAAGATCAGTTCCACTTTAAAAAAGCACTTTCGACCCATATTTAACCAACCGTCAGGATTCAAAAGAGGGCTAATTGAGCACTGAGTGTTTGAAGCATTCAAATCATGGCCCAGGTTTCTTCTTGAAAACACCAACAGCGCAGCCTGGCAGGAAGCAGGGATTAGACAAGAGAATCGATTGAAATTTGCCTTCCAAACTGGAAGAAAAACTTTCAATAAGAAAGCGTGAAGTTTGAAATCACTGCATGTTATATTATTCATCTTTCAAACTGCCTCCAGCTTTATTGGATGGCATTTTCTCCTCTTCCCCAGCTCTGAGCTGCCACTGTAATTCACCAAGAAACCCACTGTAGCAAGAATGACCCACCCTTCAGAGGGAAGTAGCCACCCTTAGCCTGGTTCTCTTTACCACTCTATTCTGTCCCCACTCTATCTGCACTCTATCTCTTTGCTCTATCTACATGTTTTGCAATTCCCTCTGGTATTCCAAGGCCAGTGAAATCACAGCCTCCAGTAAGGGTGCTAAACCCGAATATATTCACTGCTAAGCTGTGTTTTTAACCCTTTTCACTCACCAATTTCAATGTTCTCTTTAATAGGTTAGCTTTGGCAGACCTCATCAGAATCAAGTTATGGGAAGGCAAGCTGGAAAACCTCACAGGGGGGATTTCATGAAGAAGAGAGAAGCCTGGGTGTTTTTCAAATAAATTCTTGTCCTCATCTCCCTTACCACCCCCAACAAATACGAGCAGCAGGAAACTAACAGTGATAATCAATAATCTAATAAGCTCAGCCAGCCTCAAGTTCTGTTCTTGTTTTCCTTAAAACAAACAAAACAAAACAAAAATAAGCATCCTGCCCAGAATAGAGAGAGAGAAAAGTTCTCTCCTAAAATCCCAGAAGTTTGCTGCCAGTGATTCAGTACATACCTGACCAAAAAAAAAAAAAAATGTTGCTTAACTGGTTTGGTTGTTTCAGCTGGATACTACCAAGAGAAGTAAACAGGACCTTATCATTTCAGTTAAGTCTGGCTTGAGCATTATTTTCAAGTAAATATTTATAATTTCAATGCTATTCCATTGCTACCACTGCTGCCTTTGGATTGGACCGACTGAAACATTGTCTTGGATTATTAGCCCGACTCCATAGCAACAGGCCAGGAGAGGCTGCACCCTCATTGCCTGTCCTTTCTGTGGCTGGGGAGGAAAGGAGGAGGTATTTGGTGATACTCGCCATCAGGACTTTGCAGCTCTCTTGCCAGATAGCAGCTGAATTGAAGAATATCCTTCCTTTGCCATTTGGGCTGCAGTCGATCAGAATTTTTGCTGATCGCTTTGCACATCTCAATGAATTTGACACACGGACATTTTTTTCTCTCTCTCTCTTCATTCAGGAAGTGGAGAGCTGAGCCCTGAGATTCTTTCTGCTCCGATGATATAAACAAATTGTAGAGGAAGTCAAGTCAAACTTTCCCTTGCTTCTTTTGTTCTCCCAACTAGCAATTCAGAAAATACAGCCAACTTTTCTTGGATGCCTTTTAAAGATTGCTCTTTAACTGGGAAGGCAGAAACCCTCTTGCTTTATTTTGTATCTGTAAAAACGAAGATTCTCCTAAACATATTTTGTTTTCAAAAAGCAGAAATGCCCTAGAAGTTAAAAAAAAAAAAAAAAACTTTTCTGAGACTTTTCAAACCAAATTGCTCCTTTGTCATTACACAGTTACCTAATTGTTTTTTCTTTCCTTCACAAATCTCCAGGCTAAAACACAAACAAGAGAGCAATAACGATCTTTGCGTGGATAATAGCTAAACCTGAATAGAAGCTTCCAGGGCCCTAATACACAGCCAAGGAAAGCTAACAGTCGTGATTCAATAAAGGTGCCTTGTAAGGCATGCGCCAGACAGAAAGGAGACACCATATCTGTGTAATCTACAGACACTGCTTTAAACATCACATAATTAAGTCCTTCCCATGGTGGTGGCTACTTGAAGCTTTATCATTAGCTTGTAAGATTTCATCTCTGGGTTTCACCGAAGGTTCTGAGAACGAACATTTTCAAACCAGAGGCACCTGCTAATCCAGGAGACATACTCACCACGCCTATTCTCGTTCTCCAGTGAAAGAAGCTCTATGTTAAATGAGTGAAGGGAAACAGAAGGGAATATGCAACAAAATATATGCAGGAGTAGCCCCGGGGTGGCTTCCCATGCTGAGTGTTCTATTACATTAATCCTGGCACAAAAAAAATGCGACAGCCACATGGATATCAATATGCCTGCATTGTTTGTCTTCCAATGGCCCTCTCTGTACACAGGTGGGTAGCCAAACTTCATCACAGCCCTATTCTCTCATGAAACATAATAGAGTTCAAACACAGGCTTGAACTGCTTCCTGAGTCTCAGTGTTCTCCTCTGCAAAATGGGATATATGGTGGCTGTGTCACATGGGTTAGAAATAATATGGGTATAGATATAGAGAGATTTCTCGGTTAATCTAATGTGTGGCTTCCGTTAGGTTCTCGATAAAAAATTGTTGTGATTATTAAAATTCATAACACTATGTAACTTCCTGGGTCAGGAAAAACTAGCATTGGTAGAAGCTCATCTTTGCAGTATTTGCGGTTATTCTGTCAGAACACTCTTCCTCAGTCACGATCCTCTCCTCCCTCTTTATCTATAAATACGCATATACTGTAGATATTTATAGGCTAATAGGTATATAAAATCCTTTATGCAAGTTGTAATTGACTGTGTAATTATTGAATAAACAGTGGATGAAAGGATAATGGTAGGTTCTGAAAGCCAGCTTTAATTCACATTTTATTTTATATTCATTAAACTGTTTATTTACTTGTCTACATTCTCCTCTCTGTTGATTATTTTCCAGGCATGCATTTCCCTCGAGCAATGATCAGGCTGAGAAAGTGATTTCATTTACATTGCAAGGGAGACAGAGAAACAAACAGAAAACCCAGAGGCCACGACTTCCCGGGAGTGCTTCAGAGTGTGTGTATTGCTAGTAGAAACTGTGTGCACCTTCACACCCCGGAACTATTTCTGAAGCTTTGATGTAGAAATACGCAATACCTACGGCGACCTTAAATTTCTGTAAAACAAATATAGCATGCATTGATGCAATTGCCATATATTCATAGAATTCAACAATTGTCGGCCGGGCGCGGTGGCTCACGCTTGTAATCCCAGCACTTTGGGAGGCCGAGGCGGGTGGATCACGAGGTCAGGAGATCGAGACCGCGGTGAAACCCCGTCTCTACTAAAAATACAAAAAATTTAGCTGGGCGTGGTGGCGGGCGCCTGTAGTCCCAGCTACTCGGAGAGGCTGAGGCAGGAGAATGGCGTGAACCTGGGAGGCGGAGCTTGCAGTGAGCCGAGATCGCGCCACTGCACTCCAGCCTGGGCGACAGAGCGAGACTCCGTCTCAAAAAAAAAAAAGAATTCAACAGTTGTCTTCCATCAACTTTATCAAATATCTGCTGCATGGGGGCGGTGCTAGGACAGAAACATAAACAGCTCTGATTGGCCCATTATGCAGACGAAGCACGTGCTTCAAGGACTGCAAAAGCAGAGAGAACACCGGGCTCCTGCCTTACTGGCCAAATGACGCAACAAGAAAATTCAGGAAAGTTAATTTAAGTTTCAACATACAGATTTTTTTGTCCCTTTGGAAGACATACTTTTACATTTTAGTTGAGTTTTGTTTTCATTTTTATTAGGGTACAGGTCTTGGGATAGTTCGGATTTGTGTTCAGAAAATTTTTACTCCTCCCCACTTTGGAGGAATACCCTTCCCTGACTTAGGGATGTTGGACTTGGCCATGTGACTATTGGCCAGTAAGATGTTAGCAAGCATGTTGCCAGCAAGGCCACTGTGGATTTGCACAGTGGGCCTGGCTCTCCTGCACTTCCAACATTGCCTTGAGATGCATACACATGCCTGCGTCCAAGGAAGATGGAAGACACCTGGAACAAACTTGGACTCAGCGCATAACTTGAAGCCCAGCCCAGACCACCCCAGGTCATCTAAACCCCAGCTAACTTGCAAATGTTTATGTGAGAATAAATAGTTACCATTTTAAGCCACTGAGTCTTGGAGTGATTTTTTGCATTATTGTGGCAACAGCTGAGTAATGTAGGCCTCATAATATTTATGGGCTTTACTCTGGCCATGGCATACTAATATAGATCCTGGGGGAGTCATGGGGGGGGAGGGGGGATTAATTTTAAAAAATAATTCAAACTCCTGCATTACTGATTCTACTTTGTTTTGTAAATCAAGGTGAATCATTGCCTTTCATGTGCTAAATGAAATTAGACGCCCATAATGTTTCAGTACAGCAGCATATGATTGAAGAGCAAGAGAGATATGAGATACTTATTTTTTCATCTAGATAAAGCCTTCATTCCACAAATGCTTCATTCAGAAAAAAATAAAAGTTTCACTTGTTAAAGGGACACTCATTCAGCTCTTTTGTGCTGGACCTTGAAGATACAGTTTTCAGTTTTGTTTTTTTTTTTTTTTGAGATGGAGTCTCGCTCTGTTGCCCAGGCTGGAGTGCAGTGGCGCAATCTCAGCTCACTGCAAGCTCCGCCTCCCGGGTTCACGCCATTCTCCTGCCTCAGCCTCTCCGAGTAGCTGGGAGTACAGGCGCCCGCCACCACGCCCGGCTAATTTTTTGTATTTTTAGTAGAGACGGGGTTTCACCGTGGTCTCCATCTCCTGACCTCGTGATCCGCCCGCCTCGGCCTCCCAAAGTGCTGGGATTACAATTACTGAGCTACTTCACTTAGAATAATAGTCTCCAATCCCATCCAGGTTGCTGCAAATACCATTAATTCATTTCTTTTTATGGATGAATAGTATTCTATCATATATATCTATCTATGATATATAGATAAATATGATATCTAGATATATATGATATATATGATATCTAGATATATATGATATCTTGATATATATGATATCTAGATATATATGATATCTAGATATATATGATATATATGATATATAGATATATATGATATAGGGATATATATTGATATGTATATGACATATATATATATACATGCCACAGTTTCTTTTTTTTTGAGACGGAGTCTCGCTCTGTCGCCCAGGCTGGAGTGCAGTGGTTCACGCCATTCTCCTGCCTCAGCCTCTCCGAGTAGCTGGAACTACAGGCGCCCGCCACCACGCCCGGCTAATTTTTTTGTATTTTTTAGTAGAGACGGGGTTTCACCGTGGTCTTGATCTCCTGACCTCGTGATCCGCCCGCCTCGGCCTCCCGAAGTGCTGGGATTACAAGCGTGAGCCACCGCGCCCGGCCTTTTTTTTTTTTTTTTGAGACAGAATCTGTCGCCCAGATTGGAGTGCAGTGGTGTGATCTTGGCTCACTGCAACCTCCGCCTCTCAGGTTCCAGTGATTCTCCTGCTTCAGCCTCGCGAGTAGCTGAGATTACAGGCACTCGCTGCCATGCCCCAGATAATTTCTGTATTTTTAGTAGAGATGGGGTTTCACCATGTTGACCAGGCTGGTCTCAAACTCTTGACCTCAAGTGATTTGCTGGATTTGGCCTCCCAAAGTGCTGGGATTACATGTGTGAGCCACTGCGCCCGACCCTTCCTGTTACTCTTCACCATAGTTTCCTGCTTTTTTCCATGATGGTCCTGCCTATGATTTGTAATGATTGATTGGTCTTCTTGTTTAAAGTTGTTGCCCTCTTTACTCTGTAAACTCCCTGTCAATAGAAACTACACGTCTTATCATGATAGGTAAAAAAGATGTACTCCGAAGTCAGATGGCCTGGATTTGAGTCCCAGCTCTGTTACTTAGAAGTCATGGAAGCTTGAGTAAGTCATTTCCCCTCTCAGCTTCTCAGTTTTCTCATCTGAGAATGGGCGCAATCATAGTAACTATTGCATTAAGTTCTGAAGGTTAAATGAGTTGATGCAGATAAACCACTAAGAACAATGCCTGGCTCATCAGTGGGCATTGTATGTTCTCACTCATAAGTGGGAACTAAGCTATGAGGATGCAAAGGCATAAGAATGACACAAAGGACTTTGGAGACTCAGGGAGCGAGGGTGGGAAGCGGGTGAGGGATGAAAGAATACAAACTGGGTTCTGTGTACACTGCTCTGGTGATGGGTGCACCAAAATCTCACAAACACCACTCAAGAACTTACTCATGTAACCAAACACCACCTGTTGCCCAAAAAAGCCTATGGAAAGAAAAAAATTTTTTAAATAAATGTATCAAATTATCATTAGGTATGAATTCATTTATGAAATATTTATTGAGCAGCACCATATGTTTATCTACTTTTAGGCACTGAGCTGGGCTAATTGACAAGAAAGACATAAACCCGCCCCTCATGGAGGGGAGCTATTAGAGAACTATTAGATAATCAATGTCACAAAGTCAATGAATTAAGTGATCAGAAATTAAAACCCCCAAATGTACACTCTCAGTCATGTTATAATATTGTCATCCAGTCTGGCAGAAAATCAGGTGTTTGCCCTGCGTCCAACACTCGCTCCCCACAGAATGTTGGAATCAGGGCTGAGTTCCCCTGTTCCAGTTCAAACATCCCGATTATGAAAATGCCAATCATTGTTAAGTATGAATGAAGTGCTTGTTACAGTCTGGCACAGTGCCAAGCCCTTTATATGCATTATCTCAGTTCATCCTCACGACAGCTCCCTGTTCCTCGGCCACTTCCACTCTGGAGCTCTTCCCGGGTTCCCTTGCAACTTGGCCTTATGGCACAATTCAGGCCAGTGAAGCCCGAACAGAAGAGACTGCTGGAAAGTTTCTGGGCAGGGATTTGTTGTCTTGCAAATGATTACATGTCAGTGGTTCTACTTGTTTCTCTTTTCCCTGCCATAAAAGTGAACTGGGTCAGGCATCCTGCGACCATAAGGAAAGACTAGGGGAACCACAAAGCACTGACATTCTTGAGATACGGAGGCACACTGCTACCTCTGCATCCGTTAAAGTGAGGAAAAATTGTAACCTCTTTGTTTCAGCCTCTGTTGGCTTTTTGTTATGGTGGTTACTACTTATAGCTGAAAGCCTTCCCAGCTTATCTAATGAAACTGAGACAGAGAGCTATTAGATAATCAATGTCACAAAGTCAATGAACTGAGGGATCAGAAATTAAAACCTCCAAATCTACACTCTCAGCCATTGTATAATATTGTCATTATGGTTTCCACAAGTAAGCAAACACACACACACACACACAACTATAGCAAATATAAGCAAATATATTTATCTAGTTTCCTTGATATGATCCAAATAGAGTAACAACGCTTTTTGATATCTATTTGATATCTATAGGATATCAAATTTTCATCCCAATTTTAACAAGTACTTAATTGGACATTTCTGGAGAGTCCTGGGAAGCTAAGAAATTCATTAATATTGATGATGGTGTTGGAAATATGTTAACTATGGATATGCCTTTTAGAAGAGCTAATTAAATAAAAATTCTACTTTTTGAGGGTCCTTCCAACAAAGTATTTATGGAGCACATACAATGTACCTGGTAATTTATTTCTATCATATTACTTAGTCTCTCTATAGCCAGCAAACTGAGCCCATGCACCCCATTTTAGAGATGGGAAAACTGCAGCTCACAGAAGTTAAGTAGCTTGCCCAGATGGTCCAGCTTGTGGTAGAATCAGAATTGAACTCAGTTCGGTTCAGCATTTCAGAGCCTGGACCACTGCATGTTATAGGGAGAGAGTGGTAAAATGTTCCCATATATGATACAAATATGTGACAGTAGAATAAGCGACATTAGATATGACAACAACTATAACAGTTTATACATGAGTGAGTAAAGTTTAGGCAATGCTCTGGTGACGGTTATTGGAGTAAAACAAATGTGAATCAATTCCTGCTGCAGCACCATCTAGCTGTGACCTCAGGCAAGTTTCATAATCGCCCTGAGCCTCAATTTCTTCCTCTGTAGAATGGGGGCGATACGAATATCAGTCTGACAGGGCTGTTCTGAGCATTCAATGGGACAAGGCTGTCCAGCCCTTTAAAAATATTAAGTTATTCATTTAATTTTTTCCACACTTTGAAACTACCTTTGCAAAAATTACAATGGAGAAAACTGCATCAGTGAACAAGATCTGACCTAACTGACTCCATCTTGCTTTTAACCTCCAGGCTGTCCTTGTTGGTTCCTGGGTGGATACCAAACTAACTTTGGGAGGAACTTAGCTGATAGTTTCACTTTGAAAGAAAGACTGTAACAAAAACCCTCTTCCTGACTGGAGACTAAACTGCCTTTGCAGGACTAACAAATTAGCTACAAAATTAAACGTTATGGTTTAGAAGCCGCGCAGCTGGAGGCTGCGAGGTTCTGAACCTCCCCAAATTGCTTCTGGGGATAACACTGCTATTGTAAAAGCGAAGATCAGTGCTTGAGATATTTTCAGACCCTGTACTCAGTGAATCAGCTAGCACAGCCCTGGATAAACTGACTCATCTGGTCCTATGGCTCCTACCTAGAAACCGACTCAGCACAAGAGGACCCCTTCGACTCCCTAGGATTTCATCTCCAGCCTGACCAATCGGCACTCCCCATTTTTCAACCTCCTACCCACCAAATTATCCGTAAAAACCCCGATCCCTGAGTGTTCGGGGAGACTGATTTGAGTAATAACAAAACTCCAGCCTCCTGTACAGCCAGCTCTGCGTGAATTAAACACTTTCTGTATTGCAATTCCCCTGTTTTGATAAATCAGCTCTGTCTAGGCAATGAGGAAGGAGAACCCATTGGGCAGTTACAACTTCCCCCCTATGTGCAAAGGAATCAGTTTCCTTTGTTTTGATCTGGGTATTCTCCCTTGACAACTACATACACTATCAGTAGTGGAAGAAGAAATACATAATCATCAAAAGAGCAAATAATCTCTGCAAAAGCCATGTCCTGAACTTTGCTAAGAACAATCTGTCAGTTTTTCACACCTGTGGCAAGTACAAAATGAAAAGAGAGAACAGGCCGGGCTCAGTGGCTCACACCTGTAATCCCAGCACTTTGGAAGGGCAAGGCGGGCAGATCATCTGAGGTCAGGAGTTCGAAACCAGCCTGGCCAACATGGCAAAACCCTGTCTCTACTAAAAAATACAAAAATTAGCCGGGCATCGTGGCTCACACCAGTAATCCCAGCTACTCGGAAGGCTGAGGCAGGAGAATCGCTTAGACCTGGGAGACAGAGGTTGCAGTGAGCCAAGATCACGCCACTGCACTCCAGCCTGGGTGGCAGAGTGAGACGCCATCTAAAAAAAAGAAAGAAAGAAAAAAAAAAGATCGCACAGTGAGGTCACCTGGAAAGGAGAACAGAGAGTTTTGCTGTCCTGGCTTAGAGCTTCCTTTTGCTCCCCTCACACTATCCCCTGCAATTTTTTTCCTTCTTGTTTTCACTATCTCTCTTCTCTATCTCTTTCTGCAGTTACTCCAGCGCTTGTTTCTGTCTTAATAGATCCCTGACCTCTCCCCTGAAAACTAGTTTCCTGGTTTAGAAGAGAAAGATCAAGCACAACTGAGAATTTTCCATTTTCAAAAAAAAAAAAGCCTTGTGGTAGGCAGAATTCTAGCCCGGCCCCCATGGTCCCCACCCTATCCCCATGTCCCTGTAGTGTAGGCCCTTGAGTGTGGGCTGGACCTAGTGACTGCCTAACAAATAGAATAGAGCAAAGGGGATGGGATGTCATTTCCATGATTGGGCTGCAAAAGATTGTGACTTTCATCTTGCTAGCAGACTCTCTCTATGGCCTTCTCAGCTTGCACACTTCGATGAAGCAAGTTGCCATCTGGAATGCCCCAGGTGGCAAGGAATGGAGGGTGAGGCCTCTGACAAACAGTGAGAAAAGATCTGAGGTCCTCAATCTAACAGCCCTCAGGAAACTGAATCCTACCGATAACCGCGTAAGCCTAGAGAGAGCCTCTTCCCATGTCGAGTCTTTAGATGAAATCCCAGCATAGGCTGACATCTTGAATGTCAATTTTTATGAGACCCTGAAGCAAGGGCTCAGATTCTGACCCACAGAAACTATGAGACGATAAATATGTCTTATTATAAGATGCTAAATGTTTAGATAACTTGTGACACAACAAATACAAACCCAGATAGTCAATCAACAATAAATAGGAAGAAAGGAAAGAGCTGGATCAGAAGGTAGCACCTCTGGATTCCAGCCACACTTTGCACCTTCTATTCAGATGATCTTAGGAAAAGCACTTCCTTTCTCTGTCTTGCTATCTTCCTCTGACAAATGATAGAGTTGAATTAGAAATTGTAAATATTTTGTGGCTTTTCTCTTTAAAAATCTAGTGGCATTCAACTGTGGGCTCACATTTCATCTTGATAACAGCCTGTTAGAACTAGGTAGAAGCTGTCCTCATAAAATAGGGCATGGAATTTTCAGTTCACCTCAGTCGTCACCTGACCCTGTTTACTCATCCACATTACCCGCCAGGCATGGCATTGGAGACAGTGATTCCTGTGGCAGGGGATCCTCTGCATTCGTTTGGTTCCTTTGAGGTGCAGACTATCACACTGCAAAGTGGAAAAAGCATGCCTGACATTTCCTGGGAGAAACAGCCGGAGGGAGAAGGGGAAGGAGTTTTCCCACAATGCTGGGCTAACCCGCGCAGACGAAGGGAAGAAGGGAAGAAAGGACGGGTTGGTAGGGAAAGTCTGAGAGGGTGGTGCAGTTCTGAGAAAGTTTTGAAAAAGCCAAAGTTATGTATCAGAGGAGTCTCATGTCCCCCAGGAACAAGCCTGCCTTAGTATCCCTGTTGCATGTAGCCATGGGCAAGGAGCAGCCCACGGGAAATGTGACCTTGGCACAAATATGATAATAGATTTCAGATCACAACATTGCAGGGCCCTCGGTCAATTACAGTCCCTGCTGCAGGAAATACAAGAGGCACATGTTTCTGTCTTCCATGTCTCCTAAAGTTCCTTCTAGCCTAAAAATCCTACCTAAATATGGAACCCACAGGGCAAATATGACCCCTAGTTGTATTTTGGTTGGCTTATGGTGTTTGAAAACATTAGCTACAACAGCAAAACCACAATACATAGAGGAAAGTTTTGATAAATTAGACTTTATCAAAATTCACTCTGAAAAAACACCTGTTGGCCGGGCGCGGTGGCTCACGCTTGTAATCCCAGCACTTTGGGAGGCCGAGGCGGGTGGATCACGAGGTCAGGAGATCGAGACCACGGTGAAACCCTGTCTGTACTAAAAATACAAAAAATTAGCCGGGCGTGGTGGCGGGCACCTGTAGTCCCAGCTACTCGGAGAGGCTGAGGCAGGAGAATGGCGTGAACCCGGGAGGCAGAACTTGCAGTGAGCCGAGATCACGCCACTGCACTCCAGCCTGGGTGACAGAGTGAGACTCCGCCTCAAAAAAAAAAAAAAGAAAAAGAAAAAACACCTGTTAAGAGAATGAAAAGACAAGCTACAGACTAGAAGAAAATATTTGCAAATCATATATTTGACAAAGGCTTTTGATAATATGGTTTTTAAACTCTCAAAATTCAATAATAAGAAAATAAACCAGCCAGGCACGGTGGCTCACACCTGTAATCTCACCACTTTGGGAGGCCAAGACGGGCGGATTGCCTGAGGTCAGGTGTTCAAGACCAGCCTGGTCAACATGGCGAAATCCCATCTCTGCTAAAAATACAAAATTAGCCAGGTATGGTGGCACATGCCTGTAATCCCAGGTACTTGGGAGGCTGAGGCAGGACAATCACTTGAACCCAGGAGACGGAGGTGGCAGTGAGCCGAGATCATGCCATTGCACTCCAGCCTGGGCAACAAGAGCAAAACTCCGTCTCAAAAAAAAAAAAAAAAAGAAGAAGAAAGAAAGAAAAGAAAAGAAAAAGAAATTACCCATTTTTTTAATGGGGAAAAGATTTAGGCCGGGCGCTATGGCTCACATCTGTAATCCCAGCACTTTGAGAGGCCAAGGCAAGAGGATCGCTTGAGGCCAGCAGTTCGAGACCAGCCTGGCCAACAAGGTGAAACCCTGTCTCTACTAAAAATACAAAAATGAGCCAGACGTAGTGGCGTGCACCTGTAGACCCAGCTACTCAGGAGGCTGAGACATGAGAATCGCTTGAACCTGGGAGGCAGAGGTTGTAGTAAACTGAGATCGTGCCACTGCACTCCAGTCTGGGCGATAGAGCAAGACTCCGTCTCTCAAAAAACAAATCACTATACTGTGTCAAAATTTATTGTGCTGTACACCAAAAAGAGTGAATTTTACTGTATGTAAATTTAAAAGTACATTTCAAAAAACACATCCAACCCATCATCCCTGCTGTGTATGCCAGCATATGTTAGTGCTACACTGATGTGTTCATCAAAAGCACCTCTACCAATTCCCAAACTGTGTTTTAGGAGGAAGTTACAGTGCCTTGTTGAAATTTCTACTTTAGAACAAGGAGTTTGGGATGGACTCAGTCTTCTGCAGTGGTATGCAAAATTGTGCACAGATGTGAAATTTCCTGGGCAAAAAGTCCCAGCTGATGTCAAATGTTCACGAATAATATGGTGGTGACGAGCACGGGGCTCTCTGCTGATGGGGTGGGGGAATTTACATCTTCACTCTCTGGCACTATATGAGCTTGAACCACTTACACTTAACCCTCCAGAGCTTGAGTTTATTATCAGTAAAAGGGCAATAACACTAATCATAGACACTTCATAGGTCTGGTGTAAGGATTAAATAGAATAATGGATGTACAACACCACATGCGCAATTAATCCCCCATATACGTATTTTCAGAGATTTTTCTTTTTTTTTTTTTGAGACGGGTTTCACTCTGTCACCCAGGCTGGAGTGCAGTGGTGCAATCTGGGCTCACTGCAACCTCTGCCTCCCAGGTTCAAGCAATTCTCTGCCTCAGCCTCCTGAGTAGCTGGGATTACAGGCATGCACCACCACACTCAGCTAATTTTTTTTGTATTTTTAGTAGAGATGGGGTTTCACCATCTTGGCCGTGCTGGTCTTGAACTCCTGACCTCATGATCCACCCACCTCAGCCTCCCAAAGTGCTGGGATTATAGGCATGAGCCACTGCGCCCGGCATTTTAAGAAATTTCAAAAAAAACTTGAAGAGTCATGAAAGTGACTGCACATTTACCAGACATCTCCTGTTTTTAAAGTACTTCACAGAGATTGTCATGTTACTTATCCTCAGTTTGTAGATCCTGAGTTCAGAGAAGTCAGTAGCTTGCCCAAGGCCACACAGCTAATGTACAGCACAGCCAGAATTCCCAAGATGTTTATTCTCTTCTTGCCACGCGGCACAGCCTTCCAAACTGGGAGGAGGAAGGAGCAAGAGGGTTGCGTTGCTGCCTCAAAGGGAACCTCCCACTTGCCAAACACGCAAAATCCCTGTTCCCAAGGCCCACTGCCACCTCCCCGTCCTCCCAAGTTCCTTTCTTCCTTGAGGTCCTGTATCAGACCCCTGCCCTTCTGCCATGTTCCGTCTGCCCCGTTCTAGTGGTGTGTTAGTGCTTCTCAACGCTGTTTTCACCTGTAATCCTCTGGAGAGCCTTTCGGACTTTTTTTCTTTTAATTGTCCCGCATGATACTTCAGTACCACATATATACTGTGTTATCTGTTTATGTATGGTACATATATTGTGTATTATATATATTAATTTTTTTTTTGGAGACAGAGTTTTGCTCTTGTCGCCCAGGCTGGAGTGCAATGGTGCGATCTCGGCTCACTGCAACCTCCACCTCCTGGGTTCAAGCAATTCTCCTGCCTCAGCCTCCCAAGTAGCTGGTATTACAGGTGCCCACCACCACGCCTTGCTAATTTTTTTGTATTTTTAGTAGAGTTGGGGTTTCACCATGTTGGCCAGGCTGGTCTCGAACTGCTGACCTCAGATGATCCACTTGCCTCAGCCTCCCAAAGTGCTGGGATTACAAGCGTGAGCCACTGCACCCAGCATATATATATATAGATCTATATAGATATATATAGATATTTTTTTGAGACGGAGTCTTGTTCTGTCACCCAGGCTGGAGTGCAGTGGCGTGATCTCAGCTCACTGCAACTTTTGCTTCCCGGGTTCAAGTGATTCTCCTGCCTCAGCCTCCCGAGTAGCTGGGATTACAGGCATGCACCACCATACCTGGCTAATTTTTTATACATGTGTTTTTGGTAGAGATGGGGTTTTACCATGTTGGCCAGGCTGGTCTAGAACTCCTGATCTCAAGTGATCTGCCCGCCTCGGCCTCCCAAAGTGCTGGGATTACAGGCATGAGCCACCGCGCCCAGCCTATATTAATATTTTTTAAAGTGAGATTCTCTCACCTCTTCCCAAGAACCAGTTTTACCCCTTCAAGGGCAGTATCATTTCTACAGAGAACATGCAGTGTCAGGGCTGGTAGCAGGTGCAGCCACAGCAGCACAGCGTTGTCCAGGGCTTCACGTGAGCCTGAACAACTGCAAGAGCTGCTTGTGCATTCACTTGTCAGTCTTCTCCGTATGTGTTCATGACCAGGTTCCATCCAGAATTGATAAGCTGTCTCCCTCCATTGGCCTCTTCTTGAAACTCTTCTCCAGTTCTATTTTGATCTTTGCCAATCTTTTCCCATCTTTGTTCACTTACGGGCTAGATGTCGAAGTGATAACAGCAAAGCAAAAAACATAGCAGGATGTTTGGTTTCTCTTCCAGGTAGCGAGATTACCCTGATCATCACAAAATCCATACTTTCTCAGCTTTTTAAACTTCTTCTAAACTGCCACTTTAATTTCAATACAGTGTTTCTCAGTTGCTGTTTCAAAAGAACATTTAGATTTTGAATATATACCAAACCAGCCCTTTTCTAGATTCAGGAGAGGCAATCTTAACCAAACACTGAGCTAAATTCTTTTCAGAGATTATTGATATTTCATTTTTGCTGCAGCTGCTATTTTACACAGGAGCAAATGGAGGTTCAGAGATGTCCATTAATTCACCCAAGGTCACATGAGGATAAGCGCTGGTCAGCTCAGGCTGCAAATTCAAGACAGACTGGTTAACCATGATAATAAGCCATCACTTAATTTTAGTGTATCACTTCCCTCAAAGTGGGGAGGAGAACAGAAAATAGAGATTGTAAAAGAGGAAGGAGGAGGGCCGGGCGCGGTGGCTCAAGCCTGTAATCCTAGCACTTTGGGAGGCCGAGGCGGGCGGATCACCTGAGGTCAGGAGTTCGAGACCAGCCTGACCAACGTGGAAAAACCCCGTCTCTACTAAAAATACAAAATTAGCCAGGCATGGTGGCACATGCCTGTAATCTCAGCAACTAGGGAGGCTGAGGCAGGAGAATCGCTTGAACCTGGGAGGTGGAGGTTGTGGTGAGCCGAGATTGTGCCATTGCACTCCAGCCTGGTCAACAAGAGCGAAACTCCGTCTCAAAAAAAAAAAAAAGAGGAAGGAGGAATCTTTGTGCTTGAAATAAGTTTATTCTCCCAAACACAACAGTGTGACCCTGTTGCTGAGGATTACATAGGCCTTTTTAGGAGATGCATCTGATAACTGATGAAGATTTGCTACTCGGCCACTTACTTTACTGCTCTTAGCAAGACAATTCTCTCTTATTATTCAATTACTACATTACAAATGATTCCCTCCAAGGAGAATCTTCCCAATGAACACAAGGCTCCAAGGAGGAAAGCTCAACCTCTTAGCCTTTAACCGATGTGCCCAAAGACTTTCGACTGCTTTGAGAATGAGTTGTGTTTTCTGCGTTATTCAAATTTGCTTTCCACATAACGCTCTTCAGTTCAGTCTGCATTGTGTTAACCTTGAATAGTTTCTTTTATCCTTGTAGAATTAAGTAAACACTCCATCAGTTTCTTTCCATACTTAAAGAAAGAAGATATTTTACTTCTATAATGTTCTGTGATGTTTCTTTTTTATCATGTGTGCAGTAACGGGGAATATGCCTTCCACAACGCTCTTATACAAATTTCCTCTAATCCTCACCACAACTTCCGGTTACTGGCTCAATACCTAGTTCCAAGATTAAAAAAAGGAAGCTCAGAGAAGTGAAGTGACTTGCCTGGGGGCACAAAGCTGGGTATTGACGGAAGAAGAATTCATGCCCACTTTCTGCTGGCACCAGGATTCATGTGCTTTTCACTAACACCGTTTTCCCACGCGTGGCCAACAAACATATCGGTCAAAACTATCCTCTTTCAGGCATCTTTAGAACTTCTACCAGAAGCCTAAATTTTATATTTAGAATCCAGCCAAATGACAAAAAAGAAAAGAAAAGAAATCCCTTTACCTGACATTTTCAGTTCATCACTTTTTAGGTTCTTAAAACTGGCAGGCAGACTTCCAATTTCCAGTCCAGCAAGCACGAAGCTTGGGAGTCACCACTTCATCCTAACAACAAGGAGAAGACTAAACAAACTAAAAACCAAACAGTTCTTTTAGATTCTTATGAGAAGAGAGGTCATGGGGCAAACCATTACTCCCCAAACTGGAGAGACCAGCAGACGAATATCCGGAATCACAATTTACCAGGGCAGAAAGCTCCGTGGGAACCAGTGCCAGGGTAGGCACACCTGGGAGTTCGCCACCAGCCTGACCAACATGGAGAAACCCCGTCTCTACTAAAAATACAAAATTAGCCGGGCGTCGTGGCGCATGCCTGTAATCCCGGCTACTCAGGAGGCTGAGGCAGGAGAATCGCTTGAACCCGAGAGGCGGAGGTTGCGGTGAGCCAAGATCGCGCCATTGCACTCCAGCCTGGGCAATCAGAACAAAACTCCATGTCAAAAAAAAAAAAAAAAGAAAAAAGATTATTTTTTTACACCTGAAGTGTAATTGATTCATGGCTGGAAGCTCATGTGTGGACAAGTTGGAAAGTTAAAAACTCCAGAGGCTCCATGAAAGACAATAAGAGAATGAGAAGATAAGCCACAGATTGAGAAAATATTTGCAAAAGACACAACTGATAAAGAACTATTATCTAAAATATACAAAGAACTCCTAAAACTCAATAAGAAGACAAACAATGAAATTTTAAAATGGGCCAAAGACCTTAACAGACATTTCACCAAAGAAGACACACATATCATAGATAAACAATGAAAAGATGTTGCACATCTTATGTCATCTGGGCAATGCCAAGTATACAACAATGAAATACCATGACACACTTATTAGAACGGCCAAGACTCAGAACAACAGCACTACCAAATGCCAGTGAGGATGTACAGCAATAAGAACTGTCATTCATTGTTGGTGGAAATGCAAAATGGTCCAGGCACTTTGGAAGACAGTTTGGCAGCTTCTTACAAAGCTAAACATAATCTTACCATATGATCCAGCAATTGTACTCCTTGGTATTTACCCAAAGAGTTGAAAACTTATGTCTATACAAAAATCTGCACATGAATGTTTATAGCAGCTTTATTTATAATTGCCAAAACACGGAAGTTACCAAGATGTCCTTTGGTAGATGAACGGATAAACAAACTGTAATACATCCAGACAATAGAATATTATTCAGCACTTAAAAAAAAAATTGCTATCAAGCCATGAAACGACATGGAGGAAAGGTAAGTGCACATCACTGAGTGAAAGTAGCCAATCTGAAAAGACTCCATACTGTGCGTATCCCCAGCACTTTGGGAGGCCGAGGCGGGAAGATCACTTAAGGCCAGGAGTTCGAGACCAGCCTGGCCAACATGACAAAACCCCACCTCTACTAAAAATATAAAAATTAGCTGGGCGGGATGGCACTCACCTGTATTCCCAGTTACTAGGGAGGCTGAAGCAGAAGAATCACTTGAACCTGGGAGGCGGAAGTTGCAGTGAGCCAAGATCATGCTACTGCACTCCAGCCTCAGCGACAGAGCAAAACTCCGTCTCAAAAAAATAAAAAAAACCACAGACATATCTCAGAGATATTGCAGATTCTGTTCCAGACCCCCACAATAAAGCAAATTTCACAATAAAGTGAGTCACACATTTTTTTCCCAGTGAATATAAAATTTATGTTTGCACTATACTGTAGTCTATTGAATGTGCAATAGCATTATGTCTAAAAATATTTATAGACCTTAATGTAAAAATATTTTACTGGCAAAAATGCTAATGATCATCTGAGACTTCAGAGAGTTGTAATCTTCCTGCTGCCAGAGGGTCTTGCCTCGGTGGCTGCTGACTGATCAGGGTGGTGGTTGCTGAAGGTTGAGGTGGCTGTGCCAATTTCTTAAAATAAGGCTATGAAGCTTGTTGCTTCAACTGACTCCTTTTTTCACAAAAGATTTCTCTGTAGCATGAGATGCTGTTTGATAGCATTTTACCCACAGTTGAACTTTTTTTTTTTTTTTGAGACGGAGTCTTGCTCTGTCGCCCAGGCTGGAGTGCAGTGGCGCGCTCTCGGCTCACTGCAAGCTCCGCCTCCCGGGTTCACGCCATTCTCCTGCCTCAGCCTCTCCGAGTAGCTGGGACTACAGGCGCCCGCCACTACGCCCGGCTAATTTTTTTGTATTTTTAGTAGAGACGGGGTTTCACCGTGGTCTCGATCTCCTGACCTCGTGATCTGCCCGCCTCGGCCTCCCAAAGTGCTGGGATTACAAGCGTGAGCCACCGCGCCCGGCCCACAGTTGAACTTTTTAAAAAATTAGAGTCAATCCTCTCAAACCCTGCCACTGCTTTATCAACGACGTTTATGTCATACTCTGAATCCTTTGTTGTCATTTCAACAGTGTTCACATCTTCACCAGGAGTAGATTCCATCTCAATAAACCACTTTCTTTTTTTTTTTTTTTTTTTTGTGGCAGAGTCTTGCTCTGTCTCCCAGGCTGGAGTGCAATGGCGCCACTTCGGCTCACTGCTACCTCCGACCCCAGGTTCAAGCCACTCTCCTGCCTCAGCCTCCTGAATAGCTGGGATTACAGTTGTGCACCACTATGCCCGACAATTTTTGTATTTTTAGTAGAGATGGGGTTTTGCCACGTTGACCAGGCTGGTCTGGAATTCCTGGCCTCCAGTGATCCACCCACCTCAGCCTCTCAAAGTACTGGGACTGCAGGCTTGAGCCACCATATCTGGCCTTAAGAAACCACTTTCTTTGCTCATCCATAAAGAACAAGTCTTCATGTATTCAAGTTTTATCATGAGATTGCGGAAATTCAGTCAGATCTGCAGGCTCCACTTCCATTAATAATTATAGTTCTCTTGCCATTTCCAACACATCTGCAGTTACTTCCTTCACTGAAGTCTTTAAACCCCTCAAAGTCACCTATAAAGGCTGAAATCAACTTCTTCCAAACCCGTTAATGTTGATATTTTGACCTCCTGCCATGAAGCAAGAATGTTCGTAATGGCATCTAAAATCATGAATTCTTTCCAGAAGGTTTTCAATTTACTTTGCCCAGATCTATCAGAGGAATCACTATCTATAGCAGCTATAGACTTAGGAATGTATTTCTTAAATAATAACACTTGAAAGTCAAAATTTCTCCTTGATCCGGCCAGGCACGGTGGCTCACGCCTGTAATCCCAGCACTTTGGGAGGCCGAGGCAGGCGGATCACGAGGTCAGGAGATCGAGACCACGGTGAAACCTCATCTCTACTAAAAATACAAAAAATTAGCCGGGCACGGTGGCGGGCGCCTATAGTCCCAGCTACTCCAGAGGCTGAGGCAGGAGAATGGCGTGAATCCGGGAGGCGGAGCTTGCAGTGAGCCAAGATTGCGCTACTGCACTCCAGCCTGGGGGACAGAGCGAGACTCTGTCTCAAAAAAAAAAAAAAAAAAAAAAAAATTTCTCCTTGATCCAAGTGCTGCAGAATGGACGTTTTGTCAGCAGGCATGAAAGCAACATTCACCTTCTTGAACATTTCCATCACAGTTCTGGAGTGAACAGGTACCTTGTCAATGAGCAGTAATATTTTGAATTTCTTTTCCCCTGAGGAGAAGGTTTCAACAGTGGGCTTAAATTTTTCAGTAAACCAAGCTGTAAACAGATGTGCTGTCAATCAGGCTTTGTCGTTCCACCTATAGAGTATGGGCAGAGTAGATTTAGCATCATCTTTTTAGGGGCCATAGAATTTTCAGAATGGTAAATGAGCATTGGCTTCGACTTATAGTTACCAGCTACATTAGCCCCTAACAAAAGAATCAGGCTTTGAAGCTTTGAAGCCAGGCATTGACTTCTCTCTAGCTGTGAAAGTCCTAGATGCTATCCTCTTCCAGTTGAAGTTTGTTTCATCTACACTGAAAATCTATTGCTTAGTGTGGCCACCTCCATCAATGATCTTAGCTACAGCTTCTGGAGAACTTGCTGTAGTTTCTTCATCAGCACCTGCTGCTTCATCTTGCACTTTTATCTTTTTTTTTTTTTTTTTGAGATGGAATCTAGCTCTGTCACCCAGGCTGGAGTGCAGTGGTGCAATTTTGTCTCATTGCAACCTTTGCCTCCCGGGTTCAAGTGATTCTCCTGCCTCAGCCTCCTGAGTAGCTGGGATTACAGGTGCCCGCCACCATGCCCAGCTAATTTTTGTACTTTTAGTAGAGACAGGGTTTCACTATGTTTGCAAGCCTGGTCTCGAACTCCTGGCCACGTGATCCACCCGCCTCAGCCTCCCAAAGTGCTGGGATTTCAAGCATGAGCCACTGTGCCCGGCCTTGCTCTTCTATCTTATGGAGATGGCTTCTTTCCTTAAACTTCATGAGCCAACCTCTGCTAGCTTCCAACGTTTCTTCTGCAACTTCTTCACCTCTCTCCCTTCCACAGAATTGAAGAGAGTTAGAGCCTTGCTTTGGATTAGGTTTTAGCTTAAGGAAATATTATAGCTGATTTGATTTTCTATCCAGACCACTAAAATTTTCTCCATCTCAGCAATAAAGTTGTTTCACTTTCTTATCAGTTATGTGTTCACAGGAGTGGTACTTTCAATTTCCTTCAAGAACTTTTTCTGTGCATTCACAGGCTGGTTAATTGGCACAAGAGGCCTAGCTTTTGGCTTATCTTGGCTTTTGACATGCCCTAATCATTTCTAACTTGATTTAGAGTGGGAGACATGCCACTCTTCCTTTCATTTGAACACTTAGAGGTCATCACAGGGTTAGTAACTGGTCTAATTGCAATATTGTTGTGTCTCAGGGTCTAGGGAAGCCTAGAAAGAAAGTGAGAGATGAGGGAAAGAAAGAAAGAGAGAGAGAGATGAGCCGGTCAGTGGAGCAGTCAGAACACCCACAATATTTATCAATTAAGTTTGCCGTCTTATATGGGTGTGGTTCATGGTACCTCAAAATAAGTACAATAGTAACTCAAAGATCACTGATCAGAGATCACCATAGTAGATATAATAACAATGGCAAAGTTTGAGTATTGTGAGCATTACCAAAATGTGACACAGAGACACAAAGTGAGCACGTGCTGTTGGGAAAATGGTGCTGATAGACTTGCTGTTCACAGGGTTGCCACAGACCTTCAATTTGTAACAAACATAATACCTGAGAAGGGCAATAAAGTGAAGCATAGTTTTTTAAAAACAAGGGATGCCTGTACATAGAGCTTGAATTATAAGCTTTATGTGGCCAGATTAATGATTTTTTAAACAGTTTCATTGGAATATATTCACATATTATGATAGTCACCCTTTCAAAGTGCATAATTCAATTGTGTTTGGTGTATTCATAGATGTCTGCAGCCATGACCACAATCACTTTTAGAACATTGTTATCACCTCACAAAAAACCCTATAAACTTTACCTACTATCCCCTAATCCCCTGGTACCCATTCCTCCTGCCCTGCCAGCTCTAAGCAACCTACTTTCTGTTCTATAATTGCCCTATTCTGGACTCCTTTTATTTTATTATTTTATTTATTTTTGAGATAGGGTCTCTCTCTGTCACCCAGCCTGGAGTGCAGTAGCATGATCATAACTTACTGCAGCCTTGAATTCCTGGGCTCAAGCAATCCTCCTACCTCAGCCTTCCAAGTAGTTGGGACTATAGGTGTGCACCCCAATGCCCAGGTAATTTTATTTTTATTTTTAGTAGAGGCAGGATCTCACTATGTTGCCCAGGCTGGTCTCGAATTCCTTGCCTCAACTCCTTGGCCTCCCAAAGTGCTGGGATTACAGGCATAAGCCACCACACCCAGCTTTTAAAAATTTTTATTTATCTTTATTATGTTTTTAATTTTTTTAATTTTTTGGTAGAGACTCAGAGTCTTGCTATGTTGCCCAGGCTGGTCTCAAACTCCTGGCCTCAAGCAATCCTCCTACCTTGGCCTCCTGAAGTGCTGGGATTACAGGCATGAGCCACCTCAGCCTGCAGGCTATTCTGGACTTTCATATGAATGGAATCATATAGTGTATGGTGTTTTGCGATTGGTTTCTTTCACTTAACATTTTTTCAAGGTTCATTCATGTCGTAGCATGTATTAATACATTTCTTTTTATGACTGAATAATATTCCATTGTGTGAATAGATCACATTTTGTTTCTCCATTAATCAGCTGATGGACATTTTTATTGTTTCTACCTTTTTTTTTTTTTTTTGAGATGGAGTCTCGCTCTGTCACCCAGGCTGGAGTGCAGTGGCACAATCTCGGCTCACTGCAAGCTCCGCCTCCCAGGTTCACGCCATTCTCCTGCCTCAGCCTCTCCGAGTAGCTGGGACTACAGGTGCCCGCCACCACGCCTGGCTAGTTTTTTGTATTTTTAGTAGAGACAGGGTTTCACCATGGTCTCGATCTCCTGACCTCGTGATCTGCCCACCTCGGCCTCCCAAAGTGCTGGGATTACAAGCGTGAGCCACCGCGCCCGGCCTTGTTTCTACCTTTTAACTATTATAAACAATGTTGCTCTAAACATTTGGGTATAAGTTTTTGTTTGTCGCTTGAATAATTTAACCCTGTGAGACTTGCCCCGGCACAGTAAGAATCTACACAGACGGCTAAAAAAATATATCCACACAAATATGATTTTTCCTTAGACATATTTTCAAGGCTATCATCTTTCAAAAAGAAATAATGAGTGAGTTAACTCAGGGCACAATAATTAACAAAGATTTTGAGCTGATCAGTTATGGACAGAGAACATAATGTCTACTTCCACTCAGTAAGTATCACCAAAGAACCCAGAGAGATACGTAACTTTTTAATTGATGGTGCTTAAGTATTCCAAAATGTTATAGAAAAAATACGCATGTGACTCACAGGAAATCCATTTCCTCTGTCATGGGTTCTATACATGGGTAAAGGAAAATGAAAGTTGAGTTTGCAATAAATGCACATATATATTTGGAGTTTGACCTGCCTGGCTTCACCATTTTCTAGCTATTTAACCATTAATGCTAGACAGTGGCAGTCCTCCCTCCAAGGCTCAGCTTCTCATCAGTAATTGGAGATAATCACAGTCCCTACATTGCATAGCTACTGGAAGGATTCTGTGAGCTAGTGCAGGCTCACATAAGGTCTTTGGCTAAAGTTAGCTATTACTAGTAATAGTAGTAGTAGTAGTCATCGTTGTAGTATTTTTTAGGTGGAGTCTCACTGTGTCACCCAGGCTGGAATGCAATGGCACCATCTTGGCTCACTGCAACCTCCACCTCCTGGGTTCAAGTGATTCTCCCGCCTCAGCCTCTCAAGTAGCTGGAATTACAGGCATGCACCACCATGCCCAGCTCATTTTCTGTATTTTCAGTAGAGACAGGGTTTCACTATGTTGGCCAGGCTGGTCTCGAGCTCCTGACTTTAGGTGATCCACTCACCTTGGCCTCCCAAAGTTCTGAGATTACAGGCATGAGCCACAGCGCCTGGCCTAAAGTTAGCTGTTATTATTGGGAATTGAGGGATGTTTCATTAATGGAACCATGGATAGGGTTAATAAGCACTATGAAAACCTAAACATTTAGCACGAGGGGAGGGTTCGATGGTCCTTAAATCCCACTCTTTCTGGTTTTCTGTTTTGTTTTCCAGAGGCTGCCTCTTTTGAGAAGAGGGAGCAAGGAAGAAGAGGGAGATAAAAAAATGTTTGTGAAGCAGCCACCAAAAGTTAAAAGAAAAAACTTTATGCCTAAAGGTCAAGTTGTTGGTGGCCACACCTGGGTGAAAGGCAGGGCCAATCCTAGCCGTGAGGTTTCTGCGAGGTGGTCGTGGGGACAATGCTCCCACATAGCCCACTGACTGCATAGCTGCGGAGGCACCATCTTAGCCAGGGTGAGAAGGAGCGGGATGCAGGCTGGACATGCCAAGGTGCAGGCAGCTGCGTCCTCTCAGGCCTGTTGGCAGGAAGGAGATGATATTTTTGCTTCCTCCTGTGGTGGCACCTAGCAGCTGTGGCCTCACTTTTTGGTCGCACAGCGGGAGTGCTTTGCTGTCATGACCTCAGTGGCTTCCTCACTTTCTGGGACCTTTAGCAAAATTCTTGTGGCTTGCCATTTACGAACCTGGTGGCTTCGATGCCTGCAGCACTTTAAAGCCAGATTGCAAAGAGGCAAGCTACAGGTGTGTGTCTTGTTCACACCTGTCTCCCCAGTGACTAGCACAGTGCCTGGCTGCATTTCTGAAGGAAAAGTGAATGAAGGATGAAAGAGAAGGAAAGCAGGAAGGAAAGAAAAAGGGAAAAAAGAAAAAAAGGAAGCTTCCTTTTTATTTATCTATTTTTGATATGGAGTTTTGCTCTTGTTGCCCAGGCTGGAGTGCAATGGCGTGATCTTGGCTCACTGCAACCTCTGCCTCCTGGGTTCAAGTGATTCTCCTGCCTCAGCCTCCTGAGTTCAAGTGATTCTCCTGCCTTAGCCTCCCGAGTAGCTGGGATTACAGGCATGCGCCACCACGCCTGGCTAATTTTTGTATTTTTATTAGAGATGGGGTTTCTCCATTTTGGTCAGGCTGGTCTCGAATTCCCAGCCTCAGGTGATCTGCCCGCCTCAGCCTCCCAATGTGCTGGTATTACAGGCATGAGCCACTGCGCCCGGCCCCTTTTTATTTTTTTCTAAGGCGCAGTCTCCATCTGTCGCCCAGGCTGGAGTGCAGTGACACGATCTCAGCTCACTGCAACCCTCGCCTCCCAGGTTCAAGTGATTCTCCTGCCTTGGCCCCCCGAGTAGCTGGGATTACAGGTGCCCACCACCATGCCTGGCTAATTTTTGTATTTTTTTTAGTAGAGATGGAGTTTCACCATGTTAGCCAGGCTGGTCTCGAACTCCTGATCTCAGGTGATCCACCGGCTTCAGCCTCCAAAAGTGCTGGGAAAAGTTCCTTGGAAATTGTGATGAAACTCTCTGGAAAAGTTTGCTGTGAAGTATAAGGTAGCGTAAGGATCAAAGGTTACCCTTTTACAACTTCAGCACTTATAAAATGTATGCGCACGTGTGTGTGTCTGTGTGTGTATGTGTGTGTTGTGTAGACAGCATGTTAATTGTCAAAGGTGGAGTTTCTTAAGTCAAATGGACTTCAATTTGAACCCCAGTTCCCCTACTCGCTGGCATTATGTTCTAACCCAAAGCAAATGCCTTCAGGAAACCTGTTTCCTCATCCATAACATGGGAATAACAGGAGAATCACTTGAACCTGGGAGGAGGAGGCCACATAGAGCCAAGATCGCACCACTGCACTCCAGCCTGGGTGACAGAGAGAGTCTCTGTCTCAAAAACAAATAAATAAATCCATAAAATTTAAATTTAAAATTAAATTTAAAAAGAAACAAATTGGGCCGGGCACGGTGGCTCATGCCTGTAATCTCAGCAGTTTGGGAGGTCTAGGCGGGCAGATCACGAGGTTAGAAGATCAAGACCATCCTGGCCAACATGGTGAAACCCTGTCTATACTAAAAATACAAAAATTAGCCAGGTGTGGTGGCGGGTGCCTGTGATCCCAGCTACTCAAGAGGCTGAGGCAGGTGAATCGCTTGAACTAGGGAGTCAGAGTCTCAAAAGAAAGAAAGAAAAAAAAAAAGAAACAAACTGGAAACATTTCAGTCCGGAAAGATGCGGTCTGTGGGTACAACACACACTATTTGCATGGTAGTTGCACTAAAAGCCCAGACTCAACCATAACACAATATAACCAAGTACTGCACTTGGACTGCCTAAATGTATAAAAATTAAAAATTAAAGAAAAGAAAGAAAACCAAGAAAGACAGAGAAAGAAGGAAAACCAAGAAAGAAGAAAGGAAAAACAAAGGAAAGAAGGAAGGAAGGAAGGAGGAGGGGAGGGGGGAGGGGGGGGGGAGGAGGAAGGAAAGCAAGCAAGATGAGGAGGAGAAAAAGGACAAAAGGGAAGAAAGAAAGGAGGGAGGGAGGGGAGGGAGGGAGGGGGGAGGGAGGGGAGGGAGGGAGGGGGGGAGGAGGGGGGAGGGGGGAGAGAGAGAGAGGGAGAGGAGAGGAGAGGAGAGGAGAGGAGAGGAGAGGAGAGGAGAGGAGAGGAGAGGAGTCAGTCCACCTGGCCAGGGAGAGGATAAACTAGACTGTTCCCACCCAAGAGAGCTGCCTCTCAGCTGAGCAAGTCAGCCAACACCTCGAGCAGGGCACCCACAGGCCAAAGTGCAAAGCCTGAAACAGGAGCACTTAGGACAAGTAAAAGGAAGTCATTCTTGTCCCATCAGGGAGCAAGCATTATCCTTGAGCAATGGACAGGTGAATCATTTGTTAATTCATTTAATAAATATTCGCTGATTACCTGAGCCAGGCAATGTTATAGACACTAGGGTTCAAACAGCAAATCATCAGGCGTGGTTTCCTCTCACAAGAAGTTCACATCTTTACCTGACAGGCAGCCCACCAGTAAGCAAAGAAATAAATGGGATTATGTTAGACTGTAGTAAGGACCAAGAAGAAAAGAAAACCAGGTTATAGATCAGAAACTGACTGAGGGGAGAGTAACTTTGGGGGTGTGCTCAGGGAAGCCCTCTGTGCAGAAAAGAGTTTAAATAGCAGTCTGAGACTGCCCTCCTCAGAAAGGCCTGCTTGCTACGGGCCTTTGACCACTGTCTGAAAGCTTGGATCTCAGGAGGATTCCCGCCATTAACTGTTAAGAGTGACTTGACAAAATATAAAATAATTTTTTTTTTTCTTTTTGAACCAGAGTTTTGCTCTGTCGCCCAGGCTGGAGTGCAATGGCGCCATCTCGGCTCACTGCAACCTCCCGGGTTCAAACTGTTCTGTCTCAGCCTCCCACGTCGCATAGCTGGGACTACAGGCGCCCACCACCATGCCCAGCTAATTTTTGTATTTTTAGTAGAGATGGGGTCTTACCATGTTGGCAAGGCTGGTCTCAAACTCCTGACCCCAAGTGATCCTC
This sequence comes from Hylobates moloch, assembly GCF_009828535.3. Lineage (NCBI taxonomy): Eukaryota > Metazoa > Chordata > Mammalia > Primates > Hylobatidae > Hylobates > Hylobates moloch. Next base: position 6,982,504 of record NW_026652296.1, read on the forward strand.
CCACCTCGGCCTCCCAAAGTGTTAGGATTACAGGCACCATGACAGGCCGAAAAATAATTTTTTATTGCAACATTTCATGAGATAAAGCAGCTAAGCCACTAGATCTATCGATATGAGCTCTTATCTGAAGTGGATCTACAAAAAGTCAATTTCCTCAAAGTGTCAATCCTAGATAATAGATCGGGACATTAATAATTAATAACACAATTTCTTTTTTTTTTTTTTTGAGACAGAGTCTTGCTCTGTCGCCCAGGCTGGAGTGCAGCGGCGCGATCTCGGCTCACTGCAAGCTCCGCCTCCCGGGTTCACGCCATTCTCCTGCCTCAGCCTCTCCAAGTAGCTGGGACTACAGGCGCCCGCCACTACGTCCGGCTAATTTTTTGTATTTTTAGTAGAGACAGGGTTTCACCGTGGTCTCGATCTCCTGACCTCGTGATCCTCCCGCCTCGGCCTCCCAAAGTGCTGGGATTACAAGCGTGAGCCACCGCGTCTGGCCATGCCCACCTAATTTCTTATGTATTTTTAGTAGAGACGAGGTTTCACTGTGTTAGCCGGGATGGTCTCGATCTCCTGACCTTGTAATCCGCCCTCCTCGGCCTCCCAAAATGCTGGGATTACAGGCATGAGCCACCACGCCTGGCCTAATGACACAAATTCTACCTGAATGACAGTGTTACAGAACTTTTATGATTATATTAAATAAACAACAATATGCTTTGCTTTTTATTTGTATCTATTCTTTAGAATGATTGGTGACCCTCAACCTTTTATAGTTATTTTTAATTTTTTAAATATTTTTAATGTTTTTATTTTATAGTTTTATTTTGAAATATAGTTTTACATACTGTTCTGCCAGTTCATAAAAATCTGGCAATTCAAAATTTTTACTTTGGCATTAGGTGGTCATAACCATAGGGAGTCGTAAAAACAATTTATGAAATAAAAAGATACAAACCAACAGAAAAAGAAAGAATGGCTCGCTGTGCCTAAACTGTTTGTACAGACGACACAGTCTATGCGGAATATCTCCTTTCCTTCTGGGAATCTGGATTTGGGTACGTATTTCACCAGCCCCCAGTAAAACCCTGAGAACTGGGTCTCTAATAAGCTTCCTTGGTAGCTAACGTGTGACACCTGTTGCCACCACTGCCGCTGGGGAAGTACGCACGTCCTGTGTGACTCCTCTGAAAGAGAGTTCTTGGAAGCTGGCACCCGGTCTCCCCTAGACATCACCCCGAGTGCCTTTTCCCTTCGCTGATTTGGCTTGGCGTCCTTTTATTGCAATACATCTGAGTCATGCGCACTACTAGATGCTCAGTCCTGTGAGTTCTCCTGGCAAGTCCTCAAGTCTGGGAGTGACCTTGGTGACCCTTGAGACGGCCTCCCCGAGGAGATAACATCGGACCTGAACTCTGAATGAGGAGGTGCCAGCCTTGTGATCATCTAAGAGAGACGCATATCAAACAGACAGAACAGTCAGTGCAAAGGTCCTGGGGCCAAAAATACACTTGGTGAGTTTTAAAAATTGTTTTAGGCCAGGCGCGGTGGCTCATGCCTATAATGCCAGCACTTTGGGAGGTGGAGGCAGGCAGATCACGAGGTCAAGAGATCAAGACCATCCTGGCCAACAGGGTGAAACCCCGTCTCTACTAAAAATACAAAAATTAGCTGGGCGTGGTAGCACACACCTGTAGTCCCAGCTACTCAGGAGGCTGAGGCAGGAGAATGGCTTGAACCTGGGAGGCAGAGGTGGCAGTTAGTCGAGATCGCGCCACTGCACTCCAGCCTGGTGACAGAGCGAGACTCCGTCTCAAAAAAAAAAATTGTTTTAAAGTTAAGTGCAGTTAGAGCACTGTTACGGAGGAACAGTAGAAGAGGTTCCTGTCAACAGTTGAGAGGCTACAGGGCATATCAGGTCAGGGCTGGGGGGAGTCTTATATACCATGGCAAAGAATTTGAACTTGATTCTAAGTGCCGCAGTAGCCACTGGAGGGCTTTAGAAGGAAAAGATTTTCTGGCCAGGCACGGTGGCTCACACCTGTAATCCCAGGACTTTGGGAGGCCAAGACAGGTGTATCACCTGATGTCAAGAGTTCAAGACTAGCCTGGCCAACATGGCGAAACCCTGTCTCTACTAAAAATATGAAATTAAAAAAAAAAACTAGCCAGGCATAGTGGCCCGTGCCTGTAATCCCAGCTCTTCGGAGGCTGAGGCAGAAGAATTGCTTGAACCCGGGAGGAGGAGATTGCAGTGAGCTGAGATCGTGCCACTGCACTCCAGCCTGGGCGACAGCGAGACTCCGTCTCAAAAAAAAAAAAAAAAAAAAAAAAGCACATAGCTGAGTATGTAGTCACACAGGGCGCCTATGGTGGCAATGCACCGGGGCCACCCTTTGCACAGGTGCTCTACTCCACGTGTTCTGCCAGCCCAAGTGGCCCCGGCTGCTCATTGAGACCCAGTGTTTCCTGCCCCACAATTTATCAAGGAACTTGCTGTTGTTCTGGTTTATATTTTTGTTTTTAACACACAGCACACTTTAGCCATACTCTTAGGCTAAACCGTAGGTAATCGCTGCTGTTATAGTCTGAAAATTGTTGAATATTATATGATTCACCCTAATATATTCTACCTGGTCCCCAGAGGCTTTGGGGTTTGTGTCTCAGCCAGGCTTGACTTATCCCAGTTCCTCAAACTGCCAGAACACTTCCTCATCCCGGATCTTTGCACACGCTCTTCCCTCCCGTTTAAACATTTTATCCAGCCAACTCGGACTCGCCACCCGCTTTCAGTTAAGAAGGTGCGTCCCCTAAGAAATGTCACCTGACCCATCAGTGTCAGGGCTGGTGTGCTTTCTGAATTGCTCTAAAGGGCCATGTTTTAATAGTAACATTAGGTTGGTGCAAAAGTAACTGTGGTTTTTGCCATTACTTTTATGTATTAGATATGTATGTCTCTTAACCGCTGCTAGCAATGAGCCAAGGCTACCCCTTAACAGGGGTTATAATGTGTAATAAAGACAATGAGTAACAAAGGCATGTATTGTGGAGGCCAAAGCAGCACCATCTCGGAAGCTAATCCGACATGTTGACTTCTGATTAACCCTAGTTCCCCAGAAGGCCTCCAAGATTTCCAGATTGTCTATTGTTCCTGTGTAAGAGCAGATAGTTACTGTAAATTCTGCCCCGAGGTCAAACAATCTAGATGTTATTGCACTTCAATTGTCCTAAGCATCCCTTTAGAGTCACCTTTCCCTGTGACATAGAAGTTCTGGGTCTGGGGGATAATGACGCAAGGATCCACCATCTTGTCTCACCACCACCCAAGACACAAACATGTTTTCTGGTTTGTAAGTCCCTCTGAAATGTTACTTTCCAAGAAAATCGTTGTGTCAGCCACTTTCTTTGGCCTTTTAGCTTCTTAGGACTTTTGGGGTAGGGTTGCGTAGACCTGCTCACCACAGAACACATATGTATAATTTCATCCTCACAACAACACTATGAGGTACTGATATGGTTTGGCTGTGTCCCCACCCAAATCTCATCTTGAATTGTAGCTCCTATAATCCCCATGTGTCATGGGAGGGACCCAGTGGGAGGTAATTAAATCATGGGGTGAGTTTTTCTCATGCTGTTCTCATGATAGTGAATAAGTCTTACAACATCTGATGGTTTTATAAAGGGTAGTTCCCCTGCACAGGCTCTCTTACCTGCCACCATGTAAGATGTGCCTTTGCCTTCCTTTGCCTCCACCATGACTGTGAGTCCATTAAACTTCTTTTTCTTTACACATTACCTAGTCTGTTATTTCATCATAGTGGTATAAAAATTGACTGATACATGTACATACTATTATTATCCCCATTTTACAGATGGAAAAACTAAAGGCTAGAGATATATTGTGACAGGCTCAAGCCCATATAGCTGCAAGTGGCAGCACCAGGATTTGAACCTCCATTGTCCATCACCAGAGCTCGTGTCTGTGCCACCAGACTCTCCTCATCCTCATCATAATGACTGACTTTCTCCCCACTGGACTGAGGGAGAGGGCTGGGGTCTATGCTACCCTAAAGTATATCTGCAGTTCCTACTTCAATGGGATCTGGCACAAAGAAGGTGCCAAATGCATTTTTGTTTACTGGACTTGATGAAAGGAAGGAGGTGCTGGCAAAATATCAAGGGATGCGTGATCTTTTAAAAAATGTTTTGAATCATTGCTAATTAAGCAGCTCAAGAATTGATTAAAGGGATGGAACATAGAGCCAAGAGGAAAAAAATATGCAAGAATGGAACTTTAATGAACCCATTCAGAGGGGTGTGTGGGCAGAGAGTCACCACGAGATATGGTATCTGGCTTTTCCCAGAAAAACTAGTTCAATGACAAAATAAATGATCATAGTGACATTCTTTGCATTTTGATATTCTTAGATTGGTGGGCAAGAAGGAAACATTAGGAAAAAGAGAAAAACTAGAGTCATTGCAACATGCTGGAAGGCGTCGAATACACAGACCTTTGGCTAAATAGTTGTGGTCTTTATAATTTTAACATTCATTTGCTACTTCACTGACTATTTACTATGTCTTTAGTATGTGTGCGTCAATGCTCTGGGGAACAAAACAAAGTTGCTGACCACCTGGAGTTTATAGATGAGCCACACAGGCTGACATGGTAGCCACAGGCCTCAAGTGGCCACTGAGCCCTTGAATGGGGCTGGTCGGGACTGAGATGTGCTGTGAGAGTAAAACACACACTGGATTTCAAAGGCTTAGTTTGAAAAATCAATATAAAGTATCTCATTAACAATTATTCTATGTTGATTACATGTTAAAATGATAATATTGGCCGGGCGCGGTGGCTCACGCTTGTAATCCCAGCACTTTGGGAGGCCGAGGCGGGCAGATCACGAGGTCAGGAGATCGAGACCACGGTGAAACCCCGTCTCTACTTAAAATACAAAAAAATTAGCCGGGCGTGGTGGCGGGCGCCTGTAGTCCCAGCTACTCGGAGAGGCTGAGGCAGGAGAATGGCGTAAACCCGGGAGGCGGAGCTTGCAGTGAGCCGAGATTGTGCCACTGCACTCCAGCCTGGGTGACAGAGCGAGACTCCGTCTCAAAAAAAAAAAAAAAAAAAGATAATATTATGGACATACATACTGGGTTTAAAGAAACGTACTATTATAATAAATATAATAGTATTCATTTTCTTTTTACCTTCTTTTTTTTTTTGAAATGAGGTCTCACTCTGTCATCCAGACTGGAGTGCAGTGGTGTGATCACGGCTCACTGCAGTCTTGACCTCCCTGAGATCAAGCGATCCTCCCATAGAAGCCTCCTGAGTAGCTGGGACTACAGGTGTGCACCATCATGCCCAGCTAGTATAATTTTTGTATTTTTAGTAGAGACGGAGTTTCACCATGTTTCCCAGGCTGGTCTCGAACTCCTGAGCTCAAGCTCTCTGCCTGCCTTGGCCTCCCAAAGTGCTGGGATGACAGGGGTAAGCCACCACTCCTGGCCTCTTTTTACCTTCTTAATATGACGCCTAGAAAGTTTTTAATTTCCTATGTGGCTTGCATTATATTTCTATTGGGTAGCACTGTCCTAGAGGTGTATAAGCTAGTAAATAATACATATATTAATATAATACTTCATAATGATGAATGCTTTGAAGAAAGTGAATAGGACAAGAAAATAGAGCCATATGGGAGGGGAGGGCTCTGGCAGTAGTTCATAGGGGGCTTTGGTGGAAGTCTTTTCTGAAGAGGTAATATTTGATTATCCAAAGATGCAAGGCCGGGCGTGGTGGCTCACGCCTGTAATCCCAGCACTTTGGGAGGCCAAGGCGGGCAGATCACCTGAATCAGGTGTTCAAGACCAGCCTGGCCAATATGGCGAAACCCTGTCTCTACTAAAAATACAAAAACTAGCCAAACATGGAGGCACATGCCTGTAATCCCAGCTACTTGGGAGGCTGAGGCACGAGAATCGCTTGAACCTGGGAGGCGGAGGTTGCAGTGAGCCAAGATCATGCCACTCTGGCAAAAAAAAAAAATGCAGATAAATGTTGATTCCTAGAGAAATTGCTTAGACTCTGTTTTTCCATTGTGTCACCAGCTAAAATAGTCAACGAATAATCATAGAGAAACTGAGGGGGTAAAAAATGTGGAAATAGTTTGTACCATCTTCTGTGATGGCCTGACAGGCTTACAAGCCAGGAATGATTATTTTCTCTTGTAAACAGTCAGCAAATGTTCAGAGAACTATCTTATTTAGGCACAAGTAATAAAAATCTTGCAAATAGATTTTTCCTTCCCTGTAGCTATTTGTAGCTACATTATCCATTTTTATTTAATTCTGATAAAACAACACCCATGTCTGATGATGGAGGGGAGTGGGGAAACCATAAGCAGAACTTCATGTTCCTCAAGGGTCTAGCTTAATTCCAAACAATAATTGTGTTTCCTGTCTCAGCAGGATAAATGTACAGCACAGGAAATTCTGTATAGAGTGGGCAGAGGCACTTTTCAAATTTCCCATATGAAGAGCGTGCTATTATTGGAGTAGGGTAATTTGAGCACCTCTCACAAGTATAGTATAAAAACTTAAACCCAGATTAGAGAGTTCTGCCCAGGGGAAACGAAAGTAAACAAAAATTGAAGCAGTGAACTGCTGAAACTCTAAATGCCGTCGAACTTTGAGCATGAAGAAGCCCTTCACACAGCCTGTGCACACAGAGAGCTGTTGTTCACTCAGCATCTATCACATACAGGTGCCCCATGTTCATGACATGTTAATTACGCTTGACAATAAACCCAGCATTTGTTTCATATTAGAACAATGAGATTTTATACATGACTCAAGGGCTATATTTAGTGAATTCAAATCCAATAAAATAAATTATTTCAATGCTTCTACATTTATATTTGGGAACCCTAAGTATACCACAGATCATATCATGCTGTTGACACCAAACCTCATACACCAAAACCTTGAAATAGACCAGATAACCTAAACTGTGGGAATTAGGTCTGTTCCTACCACTTCAGAAAGAGTTCTCCTATGTTTGCTGTATTTCCAGAACTTGGCTTTACATGAATCAAAGATGAGATCTCTTCCCCCCTTCTCCACTTACTCCCCAAATGAAAAGAAAATGAAAGAAAGGCCAAAGAGTATTTTCTTTATTTTCTAAAATTATTTCCAACTTTTCCTAGTGACTCTTAAAAATAGAAATGTGGCCAGTGGCTTAATGGTCGGATCCTGAGCCGATGATTCATGGCCATGAGACGTTATTTCGTGAGACATTCTCTAAGGGAATCCAGGGAAAGAATTCTGTCCTAGTCACTCACATGTTATGCTTTTAAAAATGAGGTGTGGCCAGAGTTCTCAGAGATCCTTGAAGAGAAAATTATTTGGGTTGTTTTTTCTGTTGGTTGGCACTTTAAAACTGAAAATCAGTTGGGATAATTCTACTCACCGTGTGGGGACAGCATGGTGTGTTTGAAGACATGCCCGGAAGAGCACAAAAAGTGACTCTTTCTCTCCCCCGTACCACACTCCAATGCATCTCACCTTTCTATCTCACTCACGATTCACGCATCTGCACAAGTTCACAGATACCAGATTGGCTCTCCAATCAAAATAACAATGCCAGTAAAGAAACCTCAAAGGGTCCAGAAACAAACATTCAAACAACAGGGTCCTACGAAAATTTCATTAGAGAGGAAATAGGTCCTTACAACCAAACAAAACAAAACAGAAACTCTGAAGGAAAATGAGAAAGAATACTATGAATGTGGTTAGCTAGAAAGCTATTCAACAGCTTCCTTGCTTCCCTAATATCCAGCTGCAGGAATATGCCAAGGGGGGGAAAAAAATTTATCTTAGTCCTACTAAATGTAGGAAAAGTGCTATTTTGACTCCAAAGCTGAGCTGTAGATGGCAGTGAGTGGGTGGGAAGGGAATGTGAGCCGTCCCTAACAACAACAGAAAGCCTTCTGCTAGTATCCGTTCCCAAACTATAAACACTCAAAGACTCCTCGCCAAGCACATAATAAAAATTTCACCCCCTCCACCATGGTTTCCTGTAGTTTGTACTATTCAAATGCAAATTGTGATGAATATCAGCGTGGACTCTCCAACTTAAAGAACACTGATTTTTTTTTTTTTTTTTCATAAGTATCCAAAGCTTCCCACTGAGAAGAAAGCATCATTTAGGAGATACTCAACTGGTTGAGAAATATATGTGTTTATTTCAGCGATTTTTAGAATTGGCCCAAGAATATGTAAAATGATCCACTGATAATGATCACCCTAAGGGATGTCACACCCAAACGCCTATTTTTACAAACAGAAAAGGAACAAATACAGCATTCTTTACTGAAAACTCTAAAGGAGATCCTGCATAATAAATTACAGACCTCATCTAAGAGTCAAGCAATGTTTACTCTAAAAGGTGACATTCCGAAATTTCCCTACAATCGGATTAGATGGAAGAGCACATTCTTTCTTTCCCTTGGGAAGTGAGCCCTACCATAATTCACTTTTAAGAGATGAATCATAAAGCCCCCACATCTGACAATGGATTAAGTCATTTATTTTGTTTCTGGGATATATTCTACCCTTCACTACAACTGGGATCTACAATTTGTTCTAACATTTTCTGGCAATTTCTGATTTGTTCAGACAAAGACCAGAAGCTTAAGTCCCACTGAATTAACTGGCTGGATTATTACCAAGGTGGAACAGAGCCAGAAGGCTGAGAACATACACATCGTGTGCTCTTGGGACATAATATCTGCCTTCGCAAGAATGGTATCATTTCTCGGCCTCTCACCCACCAGTTAGCTCAACGAACTGGAAATGTTTTTCTTTCCTTTCCCTTTTTTTTTTTTTTTTTCCTAATTTTTTAACAGCAGGAACAGAATAAACTGGTAATAAATCAGGCAAGCAATTTTTTTTTTTTTGCTTCTTAGAACACTAGAAAATAAAAGTAACGTATTTGTTACAACACTGTTATCTCTACATTAACCAACAAGCCAAAAATAAAAGGAAAGAAAAAATTAAGGAGAGACAAAGAGGGAGGAGGATGGGGAGAAAAAAAGAAGGAGGGAGGGAGGGACAGAGGGAAGGAGGGAAGAAGAAAGGAAGGGAGGAAATTTTCTGATTCTAAAAAATCAGAAGTCACCAAAGTAGCTTTCATATTCAACTAATTGAAGAGTATGTTGAAATAATACTCCATTTGCCTAGCACTTCACACTTTCACGTACATCAGCAATTGGTTGCCTGATATCATTAATCATCTTTTATACTGGAGGAAACCAATGATATAAAAGATTAGATAACTTAAGAATGATCATGTACCTAGTACAATATTGAGCCAAAATAAAACTTGGTATTTCAGTCTGCTATGGTTTGAACGTTTGTCACCTCCAAAACTCTTGTTGAAACTTAATTGCCAATGTGGCAGTATTGAGAGGGGTTGGACCTTTAAGAGGTGATTAGGTCACAAGTGCTCTGTCCTCATGAATGAATTAACTCTTTCATGGATTAATGGGTTAATGAGTTATTATAGGAGTGGAACTGGTGTCTCTGTAAGAAGAGGAAGAGAGACCTGAGCTAGAATGCTCAGCCTCTGTGCCATGTGATCATGTGATGCCCTGTGCAGCCTTGCGGCTCTGCAGAGGCCCCATCAGCAAGAAGGCTCTCCCCAAATGATTCTCCTCAACCAGCTTCCAAAACTGTAAGTAGTACATTTTGTTTCTTAGAAATCACCCAGTTTCAAGGATTGTGTTATAAGCAACGAATCAGACACAGTCTTAGTTAATAGTTAACAGTAATAGTTAATAGTTTTCATCATGACACCAGAGAGCTTTCATTTATTCTGGTTCTGCTAAGATACTTATATTAATCTCACATTTTCACAGGTATTTCCCAGTTTTTGTGAACCCTCTCTCAAAATTATTTTGTGAGAAATTAAAGCACTGCACAACATTGCAGCCACTGAAATTGTTCATGGTACAGTAACAGATCACATCTGTAGATCCATCTCCTTCTGTTTTGCTCAGAAAACACATTGACTTGGGTGGTGGGCCTGTCTTCCTACCCAGTTTGTCTTTTTTTCTTTTCTTTTCTTTTCTTTTTTTCTTGAGACAGGGTCTCACTCTGCTGCCCAGGCTGGAGTGCAGTGGTATAATCACAGCACACTGCAGGCTCTATCTCTTGGGCTCAAGCAATCCTCCTGCCTCAGCCTTCCAAGTAGCTGGTCTACAGGCATGCACCACCACACCTGGCTATTTTTTAAAATTTTATTTTTATTAGGCACAATGTCTCACTATGTTGCCCCAGGCTGGTCTCCAACTCTTGAACTCAAGTGATCCTCCTGCCTCAGCCTCCCAAAGTGTTCAGACTCTAGGCGTGAGCCACCCTGCCCTGCCTTGCCCAGCATCTCTACTCAAGGGAAAGTACTCTTGCTTCATAGAAGTGCTTCTTTTTTTTTTTTGAGACGGAGTCTCGCTCTGTCACCAGGCTGGAGTGCAGTGGTGCGATCTTGGCTCACTGCAAGCTCCGCCTTCTGGGTTCACGCCATTCTCCTGCCTCAGCCTCTCCGAGTAGCTGGGACTACAGGTGCCCACCACCACGCCCGGCTAATTTTTTGTATTTTTAGTAGAGATGGGGTTTCACCATGGTCTCGATCTCCTGACCTCGTGATCTGCCCACCTCGGCCTCCCAAAGTGCTGGGATTACAAGCGTGAGCCACCGCGCCTGGCCCCCGAGACCTGTCTCTTAACCTGCCCACCTGAACCATCTATTTCACCTCATTGCCAGGCTCCTCCCCATGGCCCTTTGGGCTCCAGCCACTTGGGTCTCATTCGCATTCCCTCAATGTGCCCCAAAGCCTGGCTCTGACTTCAGAGCTTTTGCCATTGCTTGGAGCCACTTTGGGGGTTGCTGTTCCCTCCAGTGCCTACCTGACTATCTTTTTGTAGGGGGACAGGGTCTTGCTCTGTCCCCCAGACTAGAGTGCAGTGGTGCAATCATGGCTTACTGCAGCCTCGACCTCCCAGCTTGAGCCATCCTCCCACCTTAGCCTCCCAAGTAGCTGGGACTACAGGTGCGCACCACCATGCCCAGCCAATTTCTTTTAACTTTTTTTTTTTTTTTTTTTTTGAGACGGAGTCTTGCTCTGTCGCCCAGGCTGGAGTGCAGTGGCGCGATCTCGGCTCACTGCAAGCTCCGCCTCCCAGGTTCCCGCCATTCTCCTGCCTCAGCCTCTCCGAGTAGCTGGGACTACAGGCGCCCGCCACCACGCCCGGCTAATTTTTTTGTATTTTTAGTAGAGACGGGGTTTCACCGTGGTCTCGATCTCCTGACCTCGTGATCCGCCCGCCTCGGCCTCCCAAAGTGCTGGGATTACAAGCGTGAGCCACCGCGCCCGGCCTAATTTCTTTTAACTTTTTGTAGAGTAGGGGTTCAAGTGATCCACCTTTGCCTCCCAAAGTGCTGGGATTATAGGTGTGAGCCACCGCGCTGTGCCCCAGAGCTCCTTTTACCAGCAACTGACAATCTTGCTATAAGCAAGATTCCATTTGCTAAGGCTGAATCTGAAAAATGAAGAAAAAGAACAACACAACTAAAAACCAAAGCACCTGCAATGACCACAAAAACAAAACAAAATCAAACAAAACCAAGAACTGAAGTGTGGACTATAAAGGGGATTTTCTGGGGTGCTGAAATATTGTTTTGATCTAGCTGCCAGTTACCCATGCATGCTCAGTGTGATAATTTATTGGGCTGTATATTTATGATATTTACACATTTCTGAATGAGTATGATGCATAATTAAAAATTAAAATAGGCCGGGCGCGGTGGCTTATGCCTGTGATCCCAGCACTTTGGGAGGCCGAGGCAGGTGAATCATTTGAGGTCAGGGGTTTAAGACCAGCCTGAACAATGTGGTGAAATCCGGACTCTACTAAAAATACAAAAAAAAATTAGCCAGGTGTGGTGGTGCACACCTGTAGTCCCAGCTACTTGGGAGGCTGAGGCAGGAGAATTGCTTGAACTGGGAGGTGGAGGTTGCAGTGAGCCAAGATGGCACCACTGCACTCCAGCCTGGGTGACAGGGAGACTCTGTCTCAAAAAAAAAAAAAAAAAAAAAGTTAAAATATATAAAATGTTTCCCTAAATACTTTTAAAAAGAACATAGACTAGGGCCAGGCGTGGTGGTTCACACCTGTAATCTCAGCACTTTGGGAGGCCGAGGTGGGCCAACATGGTGAAACCCCGTCTCTACTAAAAATACAAAAATTAGCCAGGTGTGGTGGCACATGCCTGTAATTCCAGCTACTCCGGAGGCTGAGGCGCAAGAATTGCTTGAACCCAGGAGTTAGAGGTTGCAGTGAGCCGAGATCGTGCCATTACACTCCAGCTTGGGCGACAAGAGTGAAACTTCATCTCAACAAAAGAACATAGACTGTGATCAATGTTTTCAAAAGAGTATGAGTCTGTTCCAATTGACCAGGCATCACTGACCATCCCGTCTGATCTCTCCCATGGAACATCTGTCGTATGTTCAATGCTGTGCTGGGGATGGCACACCTCAAAGCAGGAATTAAGGAACTGTCTTCACCCTCAAAGCACTTTCCATTGGGCCAGGGCAAAATGAGTAACATAGTCAAATAAGCCAATCACACTGGAAATAACAAGAAAGTAATAACGTAAATTTTCACAAAGCTTTTTCCCAAGTACTATTTCATTTGGTAAACAGATGTGTTTAAACACCAAATTGAACTATAATAAATAGTGAAAAATTGAAAACTGCCTAAATAATTTACAATGAAGGAATAACATATTGTAGCCCACCATAAAATAGAATACTAGATAGCCCTAAGAACTGGAGTAAAGAATATTTAATGAGGCCAGGCGCGGTGGCTCATGCCTGTAATCCCAGAACTTTGGGAGGCCGAGGCGGGTGGATCACAAGGTCAAGAGATCGAGACCATCCTGGCCAATATGGTGAAACCCTGTCTCTACTAAAAATACAAAAAAATTAGCCGGACGTGGTGGCAGGCACCTTTAATCCCAGCTACTTGGGAGGCTGAGGCAGAAGAATCACTTGAACCCAGGAGGCGGAGGTTGCAGTGAGCCGAGATCGTGCCATTGCACTCCAGCCTGAGCAAAAAGAGCAAAACTCTGTCTCAAAAAAAGAAAGAAGAAAGAAAGAAAGAAGAAAGAAAGAAAGAAAGAAAGAAAGAAAGAAAGAAAGAAAGAAAGAAAGAAGAAAGAAAGAAAGAAAGAAAGAAAGAAAGAAAGAAAGAAAGAAAGAATATTTAATGAAAAGTGCTCATAATGTCTTTGACTAAAACACAGAGAAAATGGTTCTTTTTTTTTAGACAGAGTTTTGCTCTTGTCCCCCAAGCTGGAGTGCAATGGCATGATCACGGCTCACTGCAACCTCTGCCTCCCAGGTTTGAGCAATTCTCCTGCCTCAGCCTCCCAAGTAGCTGGGATTACAGGTGCCTGCCACCATGTCCAGCTAATTTTTTGTATTTTTAGTAGAGACGGGGTTTCACCATGTTGGCCAGGCTGGTCTTGAACTCCTGATCTCAGGTGATCCACCTGCCTCGGCCTCCCCAAGTGCTGGGATTACAGGCATGAGGCACTGCGCTTGGCCAAATGGTTCTTATAATATGATCTCATATACAGTCATCCCTTGGTATCCATGGAGATTGCTTCCAGGAATCCCCCAAGGATACCAAAATCCATGGATGCTCAATTATCTGATATAAAATGGTATGGTGTTTGCATATAACCTACACACATCCTCCTGTATACTTTGAATAATCTCTAGGGAGATCTGGGGTGGAGAAAGATGGAGGAATAGAATGCTACACTCATCATCCCCGCCCAAGGACACCAATTTAACAACTATCTGCACAAAATTTAAAAAACACCTTCATAAGAACCAAAAATCAGGTACCAGCTCAGCCACAGTGGCATAGGGCACTGAGTGGGCTCTTGGGATTCCTGATTCCAGTTCTTGGCTCTTGGACATTTCTGTACCTGACCTGGGTGAGAGGGGAGCCCACTGCCCTGAAGGGCAAGTCCCTGGCCAGGCAGCGTGTACCACAAGCTGACCCAAGAGCCCTTGGGCCCTAAGGGAACATCAATGGTAATCTGGCAGTACTCCCTGTGGGTCTGTGGAGGTGGCGGCCATGTGGTAAGGCTCCTCTGCCTTTGGAAAGGAGAGGGAAAAGTGGGAAGGACTGCATCTTGTGGTGAAGTGCCAGTTCAGCTGCAGTACGATAGAACAACAGGTAGACTTCTAAGGTTTTCAACTCTAGTCCCTGGCTCCTGAACAGCACCTGTGGACATGCCCGGGGCCTGGGGCAACTTGCCACACTGAAGGGAAGAACAAAAGCCTGGCTGGCTTTGCCATCTGCTGATCATTGAGCCCCAGGGCCTTAAGTGAACGAACATAAGCCTTAGCCAGGGAGTTTTTACAGCAGGTCTTGGGCAAGACCCAGTGCTATGCTGGCTTCAGGCCTGGCCCAGTGCAGTCCTAGTGGTGGCCACAGGGGTGCTTGTATCACCCTATGCACAGCTCCAGGTGGCTCAGAACAGAGAGAAAGTGTCCATTTTTTAGGGAAAAGGTAAGAGAAGAGAATTAGAGTCTCTGCCTGGTAATCCAGAGAATTCTACTGAATCTTGTCTAAGACCATCAAGACGATACCTCTACAAATCTGCAAGAACCACAGCATTACTCAGCTTTGGGCCCCCTAAAGCAGACACAACCTACATCACAAGACCCAAGTCCTTTTGAATATCTAGAAAGCCTTCCCAAAGACAGGCACAAACAAGCCCAGTCTGTAAAGACTACAATAAATATCTAACTCTTCAATGCCCAGACACCTAAGAACATCTATAAGCATCAACACCATCCAGACAAACATGGCCTCACCAGATGAACTAAATAAGGCACCCGGGACCAGTCCTGAAGAAACAGAGATATGTGACCTTTCAGACAGAGAATTCAAAATAGCTGTTTTGAGGAAACTCAAAGAAATTCAAGATAAGAAAGGGAAGGATGCCAGGCATAGTGGCTCATGCCTGTTAATCCCAGCACTTTGGGAGGCCGAGGCAGGAGGATCGCTTGAGCCCAGGGCTTTGAGACCAGCCTGGGCAAAATAGGGAAATTCTGTCTCTGTAAAACATTTAAAAATTAGGCAGCTGTGGTGGTTTACAACTCTAGTCCCAGCTGCTTGGGAGGCTGAGGTGGAAGGATCGCTTGAGCCTGGGAGGTCAAGGCTACAGTGAGCCATAATTGCACCACTGCACTTTAGCCTGGACAATGGAGTGAGACACTGTCTCAAAAACAAAAACAAAAAAAGAGAAAGAATTCAAAATTCTATTAGATAAATTTAACAAAGATAATGGAAATAATTAGAAAGGATCACGCAGGAATTCTGGATCTGAAGAATGCAACTGACATACTGAAGAATGCATCAGAATCTTTTAACAGCAGAATTGATTAAGAGAGGAAAGAATTAGTGATCTTGAAGACAGGCAGTTTGAAAATACACAGTCAGAGGAGACCAAAAAAAGAATAAAAAACAACAAAGCATGACCACAGGATCTAAAAAATAGCCTCAAAAGGGCAAATCTGAGTTACTGGCCTTAAAGAGGAGGTAGAGAAAGAGATAGGGGTAAAAAGTTTATTCAAAGGGACAATAACAGAGAGCTTATCAAACCTAGAGAAAGATATCAATATCCTACCACAAGAAGGTTACAGACCACCCAGCCAACTTAACCCAAAGACTACCTCAAGGCATTTAATCATTAAACTCCCAAATGTCAAGGATAAGAAAGAAATGTTAAAAGCAGCAAAAGAAAAGAAGCAAATATACAACTGAGTTCCAATACCTTTGACAGCAGACTTTTTAGTGGAAACCTTACAGGCCAGGAGACAGCGACATGGCATATTAAAGTGCTGAAGGAAAAACCTTTTACTCTAGAATAGTACATCCAGTAAAAATATCCTTCAAACATGAAGGAGAAATAAAGACTTTCCCAGACAAATAAAAGCTGAAGGATTTCCTCAACACCAGACCTGCCCTACAAGAAATGCTAATGGGAGCACTTTCATCAGGAAGAAAAAGGTGTTAGTGCGCAATAAGAAAGCATCTGAAGGTACAAACCTCACTGGTAAGCACACAAAAAAAACACAGAATATTATAACACTGTAATTGTGGTATGTAAACTACTCTTATCCCAAGCAGAAAGACTAAACAATGAACCAATCAAAAATAATAACTGCAACAGCTTTTCAAGACACAGACTTAGATATAAATAGAAACAACACAAAGTTAAAAAGAGGAGTGAAAAAATTAAGGTGTAGAGTCTTTATTAGTTCTCTTTTTGTTTGTTTATGCAAACAGTGATAAATTGTTATCAGCTTAAAATAATGGGTTATAAGATAGTATTAGCAAGCCTCATGATAAGTTCAAACCAAAAAACATACAATGAATACACAAAAAATAAAAAGCAAGACACTAAATAATATCACCAAAGAAAATTGCCTTCGTTAAAAAAAAAGACAAGAATGAAAGAAAAAGGAAAACTACAGAACAACAGAAAACAAAGAACAAAATGCCAGGAGTAAGTCCTTACTTATCAATTTAAAAAAAAAAAAAAAAAACCAAGACCTAATGATCTGTTACCTATAAGAGACACACTTAACCTCTAAAGACACACATAGAGCTGGGTGCAGTGGCTCAGGCCTGTAATCCCAGCACTTTGGGAGGCAGAGGCAGGCGGATCTCCTGAGGTCAGGAGTTCGAGACCAGCCTGGCCAAACTGGTGAAACCTCATCTCTACTAAAAATACAAAAACTTTGCCAGGCATGGTGGCGGCGCCTGTAATCCTAGCTACTCAGGAGGCTGAGGAAGGAAAATCGGTTGAACCCAGGAGGCTGAGGTTGCAATGAGCCGAGATCACACCACTGCACTACAGCCTGGGCGACAGAGAGAGACCTCATCTCAAAAAAATTAAAAACAAATAAATAAATAAAAAGACACACCCAGAATAAAAATAAAGAGGTGGAGAAAGATATTGCATGCCAATTGAAACCAAAAAAAGTATAGGAGTAGCTATACTTATATCAGACAAAATAGATTTCAAGTCAAAAAATGTAAGAAGAGACAAAGAAAGTCAGTATAATGATAAATGGATCAATCCCAGCAAGAAGATATAACAATTATAAATACATATGCACCTAACACTGGAACACCCAAATATATAAAGCAAATATTCTTAGAGCTAAAGAGAGAGCTAAGCCCCAATACAATAATAGCTGGAGACTTCAGCACTCTATTTTCAGCATTGTACAGATCTTACAGACTTAATCTGCACTACAGTCCAAATGGACCTAATAGATATTTACAGAACAGTTTATTCAACAACTGCAGAATACACATTCTTTCCCTCAGCACATAGATTATTCTCAAGGATAAACCATATGTTAGATCACAAAACAAGTCTTAAAACATCCAAAAACATTGAAATAATATCAATCATCTTCTCTGACCACAATGGAATAAAACTAGAAACCAATAACAAGAGGAGTTTGGGAAACTATACAAATACATGGAAATTAAACAATAAGCTCCTGAATGACCAATGGGTCAATGAAGAAATGAAGAAGGAAATTGAAATATTTCTTGAACCAAATGATAATGAAAACACAACATACCAAAACCTATGGGATACAGCAAAAGCAGTACTAAGAGGGACTTTTATAAGTGCCTACATCAGAAAAAGAAGAAAAACTTCAGGCCGGGCACGGTGGCTCACGCTTGTAATCCCAGCACTTTGGGAGGCCGAGGCGGGCAGATCACGAGGTCAGGAGATCGAGACCACAGTGAAACCCCGTCTCTACTAAAAATACAAAAAAATTAGCCGGGCGTGGTGGCGGGCGCCTGTAGTCCCAGCTACTCGGAGAGGCTGAGGCAGGAGAATGGCGTGAACCCGGGAGGCGGAGCTTGCAGTGAGCCGAGATTGCGCCACTGCACTCCAGCCTGGGCGACAGAGCAAGACTCCATCTCAAAAAAAAAAAAAAAAAAAAACACTTCAAATAAACAACCTAATGAGGCTGGGCATGGTGGCTTATGCCTGTAATACTAGCACTTTGGGAGGCCTAGGCGGGCAGATCACTTGAGGTCAGGAGTTAGAGAGCAGCCTGGCCAACATGGTGAAACTCCGTCTCTACTAAAAATACAAAAATTAGCCGGGCGTTATGGCAGGTGCCTATAATCTCAGCTACTCAAGAGGCTAAGTCAGGAGAATCGCTTGAACCTGGGAGGAGAAGGTTGCAGTGAGCCGAGATCGCACCACCGCACTTCAGCCCGGGCCACAGAGCAAGACTCCATCTCAAAAATAAACAAACAAACAAACAAAAAAACAACCTAATGATGCATCTTAAAGAACTAGAAAAGCAAGAGCAAATCAAACCCAAAATTAGCAGAAAAAAAGAAATAATAAAAATCAGAGCAGAAATAAATAAAATTGAAGTGATGAAAACAATACAAAAGATGAATGACATAAAAAATTGACTCTTTGGGCCAGGCGCGGTGGCTCACGCTTGTAATCCCAGCACTTTGGGAGGCCGAGGCGGGAGAATCACAAGGTCAGGAGATCGAGACCACGGTGAAAGCCCGTCTCTACTGAAAAATATAAAAAATTAGCCGGGCGTGGTGGCGGGCGCCTGTAGTCCCAGCTACTCGGAGAGGCTGAGGCAGGAGAATGGCGTGAACCCGGGAGGCGGAGCTTGCAGTGAGCCGAGATTGCGCCACTGAACTCCAGCCTGGGTGACGGAGTGAGACTCTGTCTCAAAAAAAAAAAAAAAAAATTGACTCTTTGAAAAGCTAACAAAATTGACAAACCTCTAGCCAGACTAAGAAAAAGAGAAGATCCAAATAAACAAAATTAGATGCCAAAAGCAACATTACAACTGACACTGCTGAAATTCAAAGGATCATTAGTGGCTACTGTGAGCAACTGTCTGCCAATAAGTTGAAAAATGTAGAAGAAATGGACAAATTCCTAGACACATACAACCTACCAAGATTGAACTATGAGCAAAACCAAAACCTGAACAGACCAATAACAAGTAATGAGATCAAAGTCATAATAAAAAATAATAAAAAATTTACTCCCAGTAAAGAAAAGCCCAGGATCCAATGGCTTTACTGCTGAATTTGACAAAACATTTAAAGAACTAATGCCAATCCTACTCAAGCTATTCCAAAAAATAAAAAAGTAAAGAATCCTTCCAATCTCATTCTATGAGGCCAGTATTACCCTGAAACCAAAACCAAAGACATACCAAAAAAAAAAGGAAACTACAGGCCACTATCTCTGATGAATATTGATGCCAAAATTCTCAACAAAATACTAGTGAACCAAATTCAACAAAATATTAAAAAGATCATTCACCATGACTAAGTGGAATTTATCCCTGGAATGCAACGATGGCTCAACATACACAAATCAATGTGACAAATCACATCAACAGAATGAAGGACAAAAATTATATGATCATTTTAATTGATGCTGAAAAAGTATTTGACAAAATTCAACATCCCTTCCTGATAAAAAAAAAAGCCCTCAAAAAAAAGGGGGATAGAAGGAACATATGTATGTCAACATAATAAAAGCCATATATGACAGACCCTCAGTTAGTATTACATGGAATGGGGAAAAATGGAAAGCCTTTCTTCTAAGATCTGGATCATGATCCACTTTCACCACTGTTACTTAACATAGTACTGGAAGTCCTAGCTAGAGCAATCAGACATCAGATGTATGTAACATACATGCTATATTTTAGCTCTAAAATCAGGTGGAATTTGGCTTTTTACATCAAAAGGTAAACTAAAGGACATGACAGTTTGTGCACAGCCTCTACAAGCTGGCTGAAACTGGTTAAAAATCTGCAGCAACTTATCAGAAAAGAATGTTTGTAAGGTCTTTGTTCAGTCAGAGATGTAGTCATCTGGGTTACAAATCAAAGTTAGGAGAGATCTGGTAATGCCTATTGTTAAGAACTTTAGCAATTGTGATTTTTCTTACAGCCATAGGATTTTAGAAATGTGCCATGCCAGCCAGGCCTTGAGCCCTCCACTCATAGGTAACTTTGTTTCCTTAATCTTTGCATTGATCTTAGTCAACATAGGGGTTTCTATTTTGGTCTCTTAGATCACACCTCTTTTGTGGAGGAAAACACATTCTCAACCACTTCAGATGGCTCTGCTTTTTCTCACCCATGAAATCCCATGCATGCATGTATAAACTTCCTGCACATCTACAAACACTTTCTCTGTTCGCATGTCTTTTTTTGTTTTGTTTTTAGACGGAGTCTTGCTCTGTCGCCCAGGCTGGAGTGCAGTGGCGCAATCTCGGCTCACTGCAAGCTCTGCCTCCTGGGTTCACGCCATTCTCCTGCCTCAGCCTCTCCGAGTAGCTGGGACTACAGGCGCCCGCCACCACGCCCGGCTAATTTTTTGTATTTTTAGTAGAGACAGGGTTTCACCGTGGTCTCGATCTCCTGACCTCGTGATCCGCCCGCCTCGGCCTCCCAAAGTGCTGGGATTACAAGCGTGAGCCACCGCGCCCGGCTACAAACACTTTCTTAATACTCTGCGTATTGACTCTATTGGTGTTAATTTCAGTATCCCACTGCACAACAAATATTTGCAAAACTAAACAAGACATCTGTTCGCATGTCTTTTTTTGTTTTGTTTTTAGACGGAGTCTCACTCTGTCGCCCAGGCTGGAGTGCAGTGGCGCAATCTCGGCTCACTGCAAGCTCCGCCTCCCATGTTTATGCCATTCTCCTGCCTCAGCCTCCCGAGTAGCTGGGACTACAGGCACCCGCCACCAAGCCCGGCTAATTTTTTGTATTTTTAGTAGAGACGGGATTTCACCGCGTTAGCCAGGATGGTCTTGATCTCCTGACCTCGTGATCCGCCTGCCTCGGCCTCCCAAAGTGCTAGGATTACAGGCGTGAGCCACTGCATCCAGCCTGCATGCTTTTAAGTAAAAGTGGTAATGAGAACTGCAGGAGAAATTTCTGTGCAAAGCAATGTGGTTGAAACTCTGGTTTCTGTGTACCAGCAACTGGGTGCAATACTTGTAGAATCTGGGTATCGTATAGAAAGTCTAAGCACAATAAGGCCGGGCGCGGTGGCTCACGCTTGTAATCCCAGCACTTTGGGAGGCTGAGGCGGGAGGATCACAAGGTCAGGAGATCGAGACCACGGTGAAACCCCATCTCTACTAAAAATACAAAAAATTAGCCGGGAGTGGTGGCAGGCGCCTGTAGTCCCTACTACTCGGAGAGGCTGTGGCAGAACAATGGCATGAACCCGGGAGGTGGAGCTTGCAGTGAGCCAAGATTGCGTCACTGCACTCCAGCCTGGGTGACAGAGTGAGACTCCGTCTCAAAAAAAAAAAAAAGAGAAAGTCTAAGCACAATAGTAATAAGTAATATTATTCCTGTTTCTCTAGCTCTTTGCTTGAATGAACTCCAGCCAGCACCCACAATACTGGGAGTCACAGTGATGTTTGTCATTTGCATGATTCTTGAGAGACTGCAAAGCCCATGATCTAGGTTCTAAGGTATCCCAGTGAAGAAGCATGTTCCCGGGTCAATCCTTTACTCTCCCACCCTAACCTGTCTCATGGAATGTAAAGACACATACATCCCATGCTTAGGTTGTTTAAGGGAGTTACGCTTATTTTTTTTTTTTGTCTTTTGTTTTTTATTTTGTTTTGTTTTTCCGTTTTGTGGAGAACGGGGTCTCGCTATATTGCCCAGGCAGGTCTTGAACTCCTGGGCTCAAGCTATCCTCCCGCCTCTCACCTCCCTGAGAGCTGAGATTACAGGCGTGAGCCACTGAGCCCGGCACTTAGGTTCTGTATTAAGTAAAAATCACACAGATTTGCTGATTAATTCAGTGAGTGCATATTGAGCACATCATGCCACGCACTTATGCTAGACATTGAGGATATATTTTGGTTCATCGTAACATGGCCAGCTGCCTTCATGTAGTTCACAGACATGTGGTGGAGACTGACAGATTATGTCTTAGTTCGTTTTGTGTTGCTATAACAAATACAACAGAGGAGGTAATTGATAAAGAAAAGAAATTTATTTGGCTCTTGGCTCTGGAGCCAAGATTAAGGGTCTGGGAAGAACCCTCTTGCTGTGTCATCTCATAGTGGAAGCCAAAAAGGCAAAAAAGTATGAGCCAGCAAGAGCGGCCAATCTCATTTGATAACTAACCCACTCCCACAATTATACCATTCATCTGTTCATGAGGACAGAGCCCTCATTTGACCTAATCTTCT
Organism: Hylobates moloch; assembly: GCF_009828535.3. Classification (NCBI taxonomy): domain Eukaryota; kingdom Metazoa; phylum Chordata; class Mammalia; order Primates; family Hylobatidae; genus Hylobates; species Hylobates moloch. The sequence continues at coordinate 7,004,905 of NW_026652296.1, forward strand.
TGTTTAGGCCCTGCCTCTCAATGCTGTTGCATCGGGGATTAAGTTTCCAACGTACGAACTTTGGGGGACACATTCAATCCATAGCAGGTGTTAACCAATCAGTATAATGAAGTGTGATCAGGTGATGACGGGATGGGGGTACAGAGACAGCTGCCCAGAAAGGGGGGCCCCAGGACCCCCAGAGTAAAAAGGCTAGATTCCCACGGTATCTACCAGGGTTCAGCAAGGAAAGCAGGTTAGGCTGTTCAAAGACCTGACAAGCAGAAACAAAATGGAGAGAGAAGGCCAGAAAGGAAAACCTTTCAAAACGTGTGGACCTTGTATTTCAGTTAAAGAGGGTGAGGGCCGTGGGAGCTGCCCAAAAGCTGGATTCCAAGGCAGGAGATGGTCAGACAGTGGAGAATGGCCTGGAGGGAGAGAAAAAACAGCCCCCCAGCAGAATGTGCAATAAGACAGAACATTTGGGAATTTTAAAAGTATATAAATACAAATGTATATCAACCTAAATGTCAAAACGTTAACAGTACTGTAGATTGCATTACAGTTAATTTTCATCTTTGTCTTTTTAAATTTAATCATATGTTTCTGATTTGTTTTCCTTTTTCTTTTTTTGAGACAGAGTCTCACTCTGTCACCTAGGCTGGAGTGCAGTGGCATGATCTCGGCTCACTGCAACCTCTGCTTCCTGGGATCAAGGGATTCTCCTGCCTCAGCATCCCAAATAGCTGGGACTACAGGTGTGTGCCACCATGCCCGGCTAATTTTTTGTATTTTTTGGTAGAGATGGAGGTTTCGCCATGCTGGCCAGGCTAGTCTCGAACTTCTGGCCTCAAGTGATCTGCCCACCTCAACCTCCCAAAGTGCTGGGTTTGCAGTTGTGAGCCACTGCTCTCAACCTCTGATTTTTTTTTTTTTTTTTTTTTTTTTTTGATACAGAGTCTTGCTCTATCTCCCAGGCTGGAGTGCAGTGGCATGATCTCAGCTCACTGCAACCTCCGCCTCCAGGGTTCAAGCAATTCTCTGCCTCAGCCTCCTGAGTAGCTGGGATTACAGGTGCGTGCCACCACACCCTGCTAATTTTTTGTATTTTTAGTAGAGATGGGGTTTCACCATCTTGGCCAGGCTGGTCTTGAATTCCTGACTTTGTGATCCACCCGCCTTGGCCTCCCAAAGTGCTGGGATTACAGGCATGAGTCATCGCGCCCAGCCAGGATCTCTGTTTTTTTTGTTGTTGTTGTTTTTTTTTGAGACGGAGTCACACTCTGTCGCCCAGGCTGGAGTGCAGTGGCATGATCTTGGCTCACTGCAAGCTCCACCTCCCAGGTTCACGCCATTCTCCTGCCTCAGCCTCCCGCGTAGCTGGGACTACAGGCGCCCGCCACCTCGCCCGGCTAATTTTTTTGTATTTTTTAGTAGAGACGGGGTTTCACCATGTTAGCCAGGATGGTCTCGATCTCCTGACCTCGTGATCCGCCCGCCTCGGCCTCCCAAAGTGCTGGGATTACAGGCGTGAGCCACCGCGCCCGGCCTTTTTTTTTTTTTTTTTTTTTGAGACAGAGTCTCTCTCTGTCATCCAGGCTGGAGTACAATGGGTGATCTTGGCTCACTGCAACCTCTGCCTGCTGGGTTCAAGCAATTTTCCTGCCTCAGCCTCCTGAAAAGCTGGGATAACAGGCGCCTGCCACCACGCCCAGCTAATTTTTTGTGTTTTTAATAGAGACGGGAGTTTCACCATGTTGGCCAGGCTGGTCTCAAACTCCTGCCCTCAGGTGATCCATCCTCCTCAGCCTCCCAAAGTGCTGGGATTATAGGCATGAGCTACCGTGCCCAGCTCAATAAGATTTAGAAAGCCAGTAGGATGGTGGTTTCAGGGCCTTATGGAAATGAATTGGAATCGCAGCACCTCCTCTGATTTGCTGTGTGAAACTTGACAGGTCATTAGCCTCTGAGTCTCAGATTCCCCATCTGTAAAATGAGGGTGATAAAAGTGCCAGTGGCATAGCCCTCTTGGGAAAATTGCAGGACATCAAGTATAAAAAGCCTTTAGTATGTTGCTTTGCTCTCATAAATGCCATCTATTACTATTACTGTTTTATTTTTACGAAAAAAAAAGACTCCAAGGGAAAGTTTGATAACAGACTCATTAAAACTAAAAGAGTTTATACCATTTGGGCCGGGCACGGTGGCTCACGCTTGTAATCCCAGCACTTTGGGAGGCCGAGGCGGGCGGATCACGAGGTCAGAAGATCGAGACCACGGTGAAACCCTGTGTCTACTAAAAATACAAAAAAAATTAGCTGGGCGTGGTGGCGAGCGCCTGTAGTCCCAGCTACTCGGAGAAGCTGAGGCAGGAGAATGGCGTGAACCCGGGAGGCGGAGCTTGCAGTGAGCCAAGATTTCGCCACTGCACTCCAGCCTGGGCGACGGAGCAAGACTCCGTCTCAAAAAAATAAATAAATAAATAAAAATAAAGAGTTTATACCATTTGACCCAAGAATTCTAGGGTTAGAAACCTGTGAATATACTCAAATATAGCCAACATCAAGAGCTACGACCAGGAAGACCACACTGGTAGTTAAAATATAGGACGGTTTCCATACTGGTTGGTCAAGAGCTGCCCTTCAGTGCCTCTCCCTGGAATCATCTAGGGCTTCCTAGGATCCAGCAACTAACTAAAGGGTTAACACGCAGCTTTACAGTGGACCTCTCTACCCCTGATTCTTGAACCACACCTAACTATTTGGAAGCTGCCTCCCAACCTCATCTCCTTCACAAGCACCAGGAACTTATTTGTGTGGTTTCATGCACTTTTTTTTTTTTTTTTGAGACAGGGTCTCACTCTGTTTCCCAGACTGAAGTGCAGTGGCACGATCTGAGCTCACTGCAACTTTGACCTTCTAAGCTCAAGCAATCCTCCCACCTCAGCCTCCCTAGTAGCTAAGACTATAGGCGCACCCCACCATGCCCAACTAATTTTTTTTTGTATGTGTATTTTTGTAGATATGGTGTTTCACCATGTTGCCCAGGCTGGTTTCAAACTCCTGGGCTCAAGCAATCCGCTAACCTCAGCCTCCCAAAGTGCTGGGATTATGTATTCTTTTTGTGGCATAAATCTGTATGCAATCTAAATGCTTCATAATGGGAGACTAGTTAAATAAATTATGACACGTTCCTCCTGTTGAATATTACACAGCCTTATAAAAAAGAATGAGTTAGCACTAATATGTAGGCATTAAAGACAGATAGGATATATTATTTAGCAACTATATATAGCACTAATATGTAGGCATTAAAGACAGATAGGATATATTATTTAGCAACAAAGGCAAGTCACAAAAGCATATGTATCGTACAATCTCATGTACGAAATAAACTGAACAGACATTTATGGGTGAATATATCTATATAAAACACACTGTACTTAGTTTTTGACTTATTTCTTATTATTTAGAGAGACTAAACATTAGCAGAACAAAGACTACATCTATACATATAGCTTGCTTGTGTGTGGGACATTTCTGTCTACATTTGATAGGTATTGTCATTTTAGATATTGTTACTTCTGGGGTGTGGAGCTGGAATGCAGGTGATGAATGTTCAGTTTGTTTTTTCTTTTTTCAACTTTTACTTTAGAATCAGGGAGTATGTGTGCAGGTTCAGACAACTTTTATGTCTCACTTTTTACTTCTGTCCCGTTGAAAATGTTTGGCCCTGAGTATGTGCTGCTAGTATTACTACGTTGCTGTTGTTGCTTTGTAGTGGACAGACTCTGAAAAGACTGTGGAATATTCTGGCCATTGAGAAGGAACAGCTTGGCAAGAGTGGCCACCCAGAACCTGGGTGGATGGCCTGCAGCCTACCTCCCCAGTCCTGAGACACTGAGTGCTTGTAACGTGCATGGGAAATGCAGGGTTAATACCCCTTCCCAGGCAGCCTGCTGCCATTGCCTGCAATCCTGTAATTAGGCTAATTACACAGTAGTTTCACAAGTAGGGTGGAAGTGTAATTGGCAGCAGGCACCTGAGCTCTCAAAGGTAGAACCTAGAAGGCAGCAGCCTCTGGAGGAGGTGGAGGAGGCAGATGAGGAGAGGAGCTAATTGTGGGGGCTTTATCTAAAAGGATTCTCTTTCCAGACTTCAGAGACTATTCCCAGCAAAGTGGCCCCACTCCGCATTCAAAGGACTGCAACCATGAATGAATCAGTGCAGAAAAGGGGTAAAAAACAAAGTGGGGGCTCTGCCATCACTGAATTTTTATAAAAGGGGGTTTCTCCATTCATTGAGCAAAAAAGGGGCATCTATTCATTGAATAAATATTACTGGGTTCTTTCAGTGTGGGAAGGTCTTCGGCAAGCCTTGGGGATCAAAGAGAGCACCTTCAAGGAGCTACAGGCCGGTAGATATTAGCCTGTTGAATTATGGACCTGGTCCCAGCTATTTTCTAGTAATCTAACATTTACTGAGTACCCACTATGTGCCAGGCACTGAACCTACTATGTGCCTGGTCCTAGCTATTTTATAATAACATCTAACATTTACTGAGCACCTACTATGTGCCAGGCTATTTATTTATTTATTTATTTATTTATTTATTTATTTATTTATTTTTGAGATGGAGTCTCGCTCTGTCTCCCAGGCTGGAGTACAGTGGTGTGATCTCGGCTCACTGCAACCTCTGCCTCCTGGGTTCAAGCAATTCTCCTACCTCAGCTTCCAAGTAGCTGGGATTACAGGCACGTGCCACTACACCCAGCTAATTTTTCTATTTTTAGTAGAGATGGGTTTTCACCATGTTGGTCAGGCTGGCCTCGAACTCCTGACCTCAGGTGATCCACCCACCTCAGCCTCCCAAAGTGCTGAGATTACAGACATGAGCCACGGCGCCCGGCCCAGATTTTTCTTACATTCATTCGTTCAACCTACATCTTTTAATGAGACATACACTACCATTTCACTGGGTCTAGAACATACATTTTTTTTGTCTTTTAACCAGGTTTGCCAGAGTTAGCAAATAAAATACAGGCCTCTAATTGCATTTGAAATTAAGATGAATGATGAATAACTTTTTAGTATAGATACACCCCCAAGTAGTACATTTTAAATAGAATATACTTACTCTAAAATATTACTCATTTTTTAAAATCTGAAATTCAAATTTAACTGGTCGTCCTGTATTTTATCTGGCACCCCTACTTAAAATATTTATAAAGTCTATAGGAGTCTTAGATCTGATAGGCTATTTATAATTAGTGACTTTTTTCTTAGTGGTTCACTAAAATAATGTATTTCAGTGGCTTCTTAGATTGGTTGAAATGCAGTATATTAGCCTCATTTGACAGATGAGTAGACTGAGGCTCACTGAGGTTAATAAACTCTCCCAGGTCACAAAGCCAGTGGCACAGCCAGGATTTCAGCCCAGACAGGCCACTCTAAGACTGCATACATATTACTATCCTTCTAATTAAGAAGTCGTATTTCTAATGTCAAAGCTCAGTTGACCCTGCATCATTAGAAGCCACTCGCTATATTTCTGATTCCCCTCTTTTTTCCTCTCAAAACTCTGTAAAGCATATTTGGATTTTTGTGATGGCCTTTGTACAAGGTTGTAGTTTTTGCAGGCTTTTTTTGAGACAGGGTCTTGCTCTGTTGCCCAGGCTGGTTGGCTCACTGCAAACTCCGCCTCCCAGATTCAAGCGATTCTCCTGCCTCAGTCTCCCGAGTAGCTGGGACTACAGGCACCACCACCAAGCCCAGCTAATTTTTGTATTTTTAGTAGAGACAAGGTTTCACCATATTGGCCAGGCTGGTCTCAAACTCCTGACCTTGTGATCCACCTGCCTCAGCCTCCCAAAGTGCCGGGATTACAGGTGTGAGCTACCGCACCTGGCCTAGTTTTTGCAGTCTTTTGTGATAGTTTTTGTTATCAGGCAATTATGCATGAGAACCCTCCCTTCACAGCCTTTCCTGGCTCTATTCATCAGTTTTTTGTTTGCTTGTTTTTTAACACAAATGGTTCCATTTTGATTCTGACAACTTTCACATTTCCCCCTTTCGATCAAGATCTTTCTCTGAAAGCATCACTGATCAATCCTCCTGTAGTTACGTTTCCATGCCCCTTGGTGCCAGGATGTACCAGTCCCAGGATGCTAATCTGGTCCCACATTGGAGGCAGACCCGATCAGCCACCAGTTGTCAGTCACAAGTTTAAGTCAGAGACTACAGAGTCTTAACTTTAGGAGCTTCTCTGCTATTAGAAAATGAACCTGTGAGGGGTATTCACAACCCGAAAGTGGATTCAAATGGTGCTGAAATCTACAAGTCAGTCCAGAGCTTGCCATAGGGCAGGTAAGACATACTGGCCCTATGTCAGCCTGTGAGGAATAGCAGTTAAGAAAATTAGACTTTAAAATTATCAAGTCTGGGCTGAGCATGGTGGCTCACGCCTGTAATCCCAGCACTTTGAGAGGGCAAGGTGGGCAGATCACCTGAGGTCATGAGTTCGTGACCAGCCTGACCAACGTGGTGAAACCCTGTCTCTACTAAAAATACAAAACTTAGCTGAGCATGGTGGCACACACCTGTAATCCCAGCTACTCGGGAGACTGAGGCAGGAGAATCGCTTGAACCTGGGAGACGGAGGCTACAGTGAGCTGAGACCACACTATTGCACTCCGGCGTGGGCAACAAGAGCAAAAACTCCATCTCAAAAAATCAATAAATAAAATAAAATAAAATTGGCTGGGCGCGGTGGCTCATGCTTGTAATCCCAGCACTTTGGGAGGCCGAGGCGGGCGAATCACGAGGTCAGGAGATCGAGACCACGGTGAAACCCCATCTCTACTAAAAATACAAAAAAAATTAGCCGGGTGTGGTGGCGGGCGCCTGTAGTCCCAGCTACTCGGAGAGGCTGAGGCAGGAGAATGGCGTGAACCCAGGAGGCGGAGCTTGCAGTGAGCCGAAATCGCGCCACTGCACTCCAGCCTGGGTGACAGAGCCAGACTCCATCTCAAAAAATAAATAAATAAATAAATAAATAAATAAATAAATAAATAAAATAAATAAAATAAAATTGGCAAGCCTGCGTTCAAATCCCAGCATTCTTCCATCCAACAAATATTTATTGAAGCTTCCTGTGTGCCAGGCACAATTCTAGAACTAGAGATATAGCAGGGAAGAAAATAGAAAAATTTATATATATATATTGCCCTCATGGAGTTTAACCTGATAGTGTTGAAGGCAGAAAATGAATAATTACATTACATAGTATGTTAGAAGGTGATTAAAAAAAAAAAACTGTGGAGAAAAATGAAGCAAACAAGGGAGGGAAACAGAAGGTGATGAGAACTGTGATGTTAAGTGGGCAGGGGAGTCAAGTATAGTTCTCAGTGAAAAGGTGACATTTGAACAAAGACTGGAAGGAGGTAAGAGGAAGCCATGCAAAGATCTTAGGCGACAGCATCCCCTGCAGAGGGTCAGTGACAAAGCCCAGAGGCCAGTGACAAAGCCCAGAGGCCAGAGCACATGTGGGATGTCTGAGGAAGTCAGGGAGACAGATGTTGAATGAAAGAGAGGGAGAGATGAGGTCAGATGGGCTATGGGGAGCGAAGGGGGATCCTGTAGTGCCATTTTACAGACTTTGGCTTTTACCCTGAAGATAACAGGAAACTTGCCAACTGTGTGGTCTTGGGCAGGTGAATTGATCTGAGTTTACAGATTTTTCCTCTTCTGTAAAATGGAGCTGATAATATGACCTAACTTATGGAGCAGTTTTATGAATTAACCAAAAATCATAACGACCAGTATGAGAGGATGACAGATGCCCTGCTGCTGGGTTTATTCTTTTTATTTTTATTTTTACTGGCTTTTTTTTGTTTTTTTTCTGAGACAGGGTCTCACTCTGTCACCCAGCCTGGAATGCAGTGACACAGTCACAGCTTACGGAAGCCTCAACCTTCCAAGCTCAAGTGACCCTCCTGCCACAGCCTCCTGAGTAGCTGGGACTACAGGCATGCACCATCATGTCCAGCTGATTTATTTTTATTTTTTTATTTTTTTGTAGAGACAAAGTTTCACCATGTTACCTAGGCTGGTCTCGAACTCCTGGGCTCAAGCGATCTGCCTACCTCGGCCTCCTAAAGTGTGGGATTACAGGTGTGAGCCACCATACGTGTCCTATTTTAATTAAATTAAATTTAATTTAATGTTATTTATTTATTTTCGAGACAGGGTTTTACTCTTTGGCCCAGGCTGGAGTGCAGTGGTGCAATCTCGGCTCACTGCAACCTTCACCTTTCGGGCTCAAGCCATCCTCCCACTTCAGCCTTCCAAGTAGCTGGGACTATAGGCATGCACACCTGGCTAATTTTTTTTTAATTTTTGTAGATACAGGATTTCACTATGTTGCCCAGGCTTGTCTCAAACTCCTGAGCTCAGGCAATCTGCCTGCCTCAGCCTCCCAAAGTGCTGGGATTACAAGTGTGAGCCACTGTGCCCAGCCTTGGGCTTATTATTGTTATACAAATATCAAATTTTCTTTGCACTTCGGCAAGTACCTGGCTTTGTTCACGGGCCTGAAGGAAAGCATATATAAATATACAAATTACACTATATGTATGGCTCATGCAGAGTGGAAAGAATTTGAATATCCTGATGATTCATTTACTCATTTATTCACTCAACAAACATTTCCTAAGTGCTTCTCCATGCCAGGTTCCGTGCCCCGGGCACTGGGAATTTGAGGAAGAAAGGACAGAGCCTCAGACTCAGGAGAGTTTTGCCTAGAGCTTGGGCTGTCACTGGTGGCCTGTGGAGTGAATTTATTCTGTGAATGTGTGTGATTTATCAACTCTGAATGGGGTCGTTTTAAAATCTGGAACAATTGCCTTTAAAGACAGACATATGTCAAAAAAAGAAAGTCCAGATTTCCAGTTCTCTTGAAAAATCAGGAGCTCTGGCTACCCTGAGCCCACATTCCCCAGAGAAACCAGGCCAGGCCTGAGCAGCGGCTGCAGCCTTGGACCCAGCACAGGCTTCCCAGTTCACTCTGGTGCCATCATTCCTAGTTCTTCACCCCCAACCCACTCGGTTCATTTCTTAGCCTTCGGTGGATATTGAGCATTCTAAGCATTTGTGTTTTGACTTCGGGGAAAAGTATCACAGTGGATGTAAGAGGCAGGCACACAGGAGGCCATGATGACTCCGCTGGAGATCCCCGGGATGGCATCACAGAGCGAGGGATGCCAGAACTGAGATTTGGATACACAGCTCAGGAGGCAGGTCAAGGTATTCCAGGCAGAGGCACCACTTGTGCAAAAGCAGAGGGGCAAGCAAGTTTTAACCACTATCAGTTTCATTCGCTGCTCCTCATGGATGCTGTAGGCAGGTGAGGTCCTTTTCCAAGGCAATATTCTCCACGAGTGCCAGGGTTAAGCGGCTGTCAGTTTGCAAATAAAAACACAAATGGGAAAACTGTATACATTACAATTGCACCGTGAAACACACTCAAATTGCATAAGTTTTGCAAAGAGATGGATCAGAGGAAAGGGACGGGGAGGGAGAACAATGTAATGCATGCAGTTTAGAATTAGGATTATTTCATCACTGAGTGTGTATCCTGGAGTGAGCTGGAGGTCAGAGGCACGAATCCCTGGTTTCCTCAGTGGGGTCCTGTCTCCTTTTTACCTCTCATGGTGACAACATCTCATTCCACTATGTGCAATTGTAGGGTTTAAAGGTACAGAAATTTTGAATGATAGGACCCCAAAACACAACGCACCTTCTACATTTGATGCTGAACAGAAGAAATAGTGAAATGCAACAAAATTCGGGATAAACTGGTGATGTTAGACATTATGATCTCATATGTGTTGTTGTTTACTATAAGAGTACTTCGGGCCGGGCGCGGTGGCTCAGGCTTGTAATCCCAGCACTTTGGGAGGCCGAGGCGGGCGAATCACGAGGTCAGGAGATCGAGACCACGGTGAAACCCCATCTCTACTAAAAATACAAAAAATTAGCCGGGAGTGGTGGCAGGCGCCTGTAGTCCCTACTACTCGGAGAGGCTGTGGCAGAACAATGGCATGAACCCGGGAGGCGGAGCTTGCAGTGAGCCAAGATTGAGCCACTGCACTCCAGCCTGGGTGACAGAGCGAGACTCCGTCTCAAGAAAAAAAAGGAAAGAAATAATATTCACTGCTGAAATGAGTGGTGTTCAAGATACAGTTGGATAGAATGTACGAGAGATTGGGTGTGGTGGCTCACACCTGTAATATCAGTAATTTGGGAAGCCAATGCAGGAGGATTGTTTGAGGCCAGGAGTTTGAGACCAGCCCTGGCAACACAGTGAGATCACATCTCTACAAAAGTTTAAAAATTAACTGGACATGGTGACATGCACCTGTAGTTCCAACTACTCAGGAGACTGACATGAGAGAATTGCTTGATTCCAGGAGTTCAAGGCTGCAGTGAGCTAAGATTGAGGCACTGCACTCCAGCCTGGGCAACAGAGTAAGACCCCGCCTCAGAAAAAAAAAAAAAAAAAAAAAGGAAAGAAGGAAGGAAGGACGGGAGGGAGGGAAGTTTCCATTATCCTTGCACGGTATAAGAATACAGCAGTCTCTTGGGAGGCCGAGGCGGGTGGATCACGAGATCAGGAGATCGAGACCATCCTGGCTAACACGGTGAAACCCCGTCTCTACTAAAAAACAAAAAGTCAGCCGGGCATGGTGGCAGGTGCCTGTAGTCCCAGCTACTCGGGAGGCTGAGGCAGGATAATGGCGTGAACCCAGGAGGCGGAGCTTGTGGTGAGCCGAGATCGTGCCAGTGCACTCCAGCCTGGGCGACAGAGCAAGGCTCCATCTCAAAAAAAAAAAAAAAAAAAAAAAAAAGAATACAGCAGTCTCCACCTGTTAAGACCTCTAGAGCCATGCTAGAGATACTTATTTTCAATATAATTTATTTAATTGTAAGTTCATATAACCATTTTAATAATGGCTATGTTTAACAATCAGATCACAAAATTCCTGAGAGTTTAACAGTTGGCTCTGTGAGCCTGAGAGAACCGGCTCCAGCTCCCTGCTGCTGGGCCTGGGCTGCTCTGCCTAAACTCTCTGCCTTGTTGGCACTCGATCATCTTTCAGATCTTGGCCAAGCAGTACTTGGTTAAAGAATTCTCAGTGCATCCTGCCACAGCTCGTCACACGTGGGTTAGCTAATTCTATGTATGATTATTGTTTGATTGTTGCCTTGACCGCTTATCATGTGAGCTCCACGAAAGCCGAGGCTTTCATCTATGTTTGCCCTGTCCCTTCCTGTATCTCCCATGCCATTCACGGGGCCTGGTACACAGGAGGTGCCCAATTAACGTCCATTTAAGAAATAAATGGGCTGGGCATGGTGGCTCACACCTGTAATCCCAGCACTTTGGGAGGCCAAGGAGGGTGGCTCACCTGAGGTCAGGAGTTCGAGACCAGCCTGGCCAACGTGGCAAAACCCTGTCTCTACTAAAAATGTAAAACTTAGCCACACACGGTGGCGTGTGCCTGTGGTCCTAGCTACTCAGGAGGCTGAGGCAGGAGAATCGCTTGAGTACAGGAGGCGGAGGTTACAGTGAGCTGAGATCTCACCACTGCACCCCAGCCTAGGCAACAGAGACTCCGTCTCAAAAAAAAAAGAAAAGAAATAAATGAATGAGAAATTTCCATTAAGGCTTTCTCTACTTACATGTGCAAGTTTTGGTGATATTATGGAGAAATTATATAAAATTTTGCACATAAAGAGTGAATGATTTGTTTACTAACTGGCCCATTCCTCAACTCTTTGCAGTAGTTCCATCCTTTTGTACCGTGGACCCTGTTGGTCGTCTGAGGAAGCCTGTGATCCCGTTCTCAGGACAAAAAATGCACAGGCTTGCAAAGAAATCCAATTACATTAAAATGCAGTTCCCCTAAAAATGTTAAAACAAATGTATAATATGGTAATATGTGTGCATTTTTATTAACACATTAAGTGACAAGATGCAGTGCGGATTCTAACAACTGTAATTTTGAAATAGCAATAACTGTAAAGGATACTTCCTATTATTTGTAACTCTGGTGTAATATGAAAATATCTGATTTCCATTGGCAACAAAGTCTCAAGGACTGCTAATTCTGCTGTGGTTTGCCTATATTCAAAAGGTGGAAAATAGGCCAGGCGTGGTGGCTCACGACTGTAATCTCAGCACTTTGGGAGGCCAAGGTGGGCAGATCACGAGGTCAGGAGTTCGAAACCAGCCTGGCCAACATTGCATAACTCTGTCTCTACTTAAAATACAAAAATCAGCTGGGAGTGGCAGCACACGCCTGTAGTCCCAGCTACTCAGGAGGCTGAGGTACAAGAATCGCTGGAGCCTGGCAGGCAGAGGTTGCAGTGAGTCAGGATCGCACCACTACACTCCAGCATGGGCGACAGAGTGAGACTCTGTCTCAAACAAAAAAAAAAAAAAAAAAAGAAAGAAAGGGAAAAAATGAGAAAATGCAGATTAGAGTGTATATGTGTTTTTGTTTGTTTGTCTGTTTGTTAATCAATGTATCATAAATTCTAGCCCAGGATTGCCTGGGAGTCTGTGGACACCTGGTTAAGGATTCCTGTGGAGAGATCAATTAACCCAAGGGTTCCAGGAGATGCAGATCAAAGACCGCCACACAACAAAGAGGCCACACAGATAAAGAGCCCAGGACCTGCTAATCGGACCTCCCCAGATTCAGATTCTTAGGCCTGCCCCTTATAGGCTGTGTGACCTCAGACAAGTTCCTTATTTACTCTGAGCCCGAGTGTCCTCGCCCGTAAAATGGGTCTAACAACGACCACCTCCAAGAAAGATCACGATGCTGAAATGACTCAGAACAATGCCTGGCGTGGAAGAGCTGCTGGGAAGATATTAACTACTATTTCTACATCAGTTATGCCAGTTCTTTTTGACCTAAGAAACTCCAGCGCTTTTAATACAATCAAACTGGGTTATTGGTGACTTACAGAGGAGACCCTAGGCAGGTAACTATTGAACCTTGTAAACTGTAACATGGACACAGAGTAGAGAGCCCATTTATCTCAACTGGATTCTTCTCAGTGGACTTCGAGCTTCTTATCAGCAAAACACTTTGATGAGAGCGCTTAGGGCTTAACAGCTTAAGAGCGGCTCAAACATGCGCCAGAGGCTAGCTGAGGAGGCCCGCCCTCCAGATTCTGCAAATGGATACACTGGGATGAGCCTGCAGCCCAGTTTGCCCAGGACTGTCCTGGTTAATGCTTGCGGTCCCCGTGTGATTATTAATAGTATCTGTTGTATCCATACGAGCGTCCCAATTTAGATGATCCTATAGATGGTGACTGTTGATAAGGACCACGGCTGCCTTCTCCCTTAGCTGCCAAGCTGTTTATAGGATATTGTTTCTCCTTGGCAGAATTCAGAAAGTAGGTTTGGATCCCCTGGAATTCTGGTCCTTTTCTTCCAGATTTCAGGCATCATTGTTGCTTATGAGCTTTGAAGTCCAGGTAACCTGGAATTAGAATGACCAGACATCCTGGTTTCTTTGACTTTGGATTTTCTTTTAAGTGAGAGGGGAGTTATTGAAGGGGTGATTATGTATCAGTTCACTTAATCCTTATATTTATATATTAATAGCCCAGGCTTGGTGGCTCACACTCGTAACCCCAGGACTTCGGGAGGCTGAGGCAGAAGGATCGCTGAGCTCAGGAGATTGAGATCAGCCTGAGCAACGTAGTAAGATCCCCGTGTCTACCAAAAATTTTAAAAATTTAGCCAGGTGTGGGGGTGCACACGTGTAGTCCCAGCTACTCAGGAGGCTGAAGAGAATCACTTGAGTCCGGGAGGTTGAGGCTCAATAAGCCATAATCACGCCACTGCCACTACACTCCAGCCTGGGCGACAGAGTGAGAACCTGTCTCAAAATAAAAATAAAAATATTGTCATACTTAATAATAACACTCTGGGGGGTAAACATTGTTATTCCCATTGACGCATGAGAAGAGTAAGGCCCAGAGAGAAAAAATAACCTGTCCAGAGTCTCACAAATGGTAAACAATAGAGTCTGGACTTGATTCCAGATCACTTGACCAACTGCCCTGATTTGCAGATCCTTTGAGCTTGACCAAAGAAATGAGCACAAAAAAATCTCTCTGTGCCTGCAGGCGTGACATTCTCAACCCTGCCTTTAATACAACTGCCAGATCCCAGCGTTCCATGACAGACAGTACAGCATGCCTAAGTCACCTTGCTTGCCATAGGGTTTGGCTCCATGACCTTGATGTGAATTCATAGATTTGTTTGCAGTTGTGAAAATTAAATGAGAGAGCGAGATTTCATTGTGTGTGTGGAGTGTGTGTGTTGGTGTTGGGGGAGGTAGGAGAACAAGTGATTTTAAATTCAGCCTAAAATTAAATGCACATCGGATGCATGCCAAAAGGACTCCACAACACCAGACTTTTCAAGTTTCAATGATTTCCAAGTCCTTTTTTTTTTCGAGACAGAGTCTCACTGTGTCGCCAGGCTGCAGCGCAGTGGTGCGATCTTGGCTCACTGCAAGCTCTGCCTCCCAGGTTCAAGCCAATTCTCCTGCCTCAGCCTCCTGAGTAGCTGGGATTACAGGCACGCACTACCACGCCCAGCTAATTTTTGTATTTTTAGTAGAGACGGGGTTTCACTATGTTGGCCAGGATGGTCTCAGTCTCCTGACCTCATGATCCGTCTGCCTTGGCCTCCCAAAGTGCTGGGATTACAGGCGTGAGCCACTGCGCCCAGCCTACAAGCCCTTCTTCTGCCAAGTGCTATGCTAGGTTCTAGAAGAAGAGGGATGTTACTCATTCATCTGCTATGCATGGTCCACTATGTTCCAAGGTAGGAGACGTGTACAGAGGTGAGCACCTCCAACCTTCAGGCCACTTATATTCCCAGGTGGAGTTGATAGATAGGCAAATGCGTGCACTCTGGTTGTTGAGGATGTAGAGCAGCTGGACTCCTCCTGCACCACTTGTGGTCATGTAAAATGGTATGGCCACTTTGGAGAACATTCTGGCAGTTCCCTGTTTGGTTAAATATAGAGTTACCATATCACCCAGCAATTCCACTCCTAGGTATTTTACCCAAGAGAAATGAAAACACATGTTCACACACAGACTTGCACATGAATGTTTATAGCAGCAATATTCACAATAGACAGAAGGTGGAAACAACCCAAATGTCCCATTACAGGATGAATGGATAAACAAAATGTAGCATATGCATACAATTGCTCATCCATAAAAAGAAATGAGGTTCTGACACATGCCGTAATATGGATGAACCTTGAACATTACAGTAAGTGAAAGAAGCCAGTCACAAAGACCACATATTATATAATTCCATTTATATGAAATGCCCAGAATGGGTCAATCATTAGAGACAGAAAGTAGGTTAGTGGTTGTTTAGGGATGGGAGGACAGTGAAGGAAGAGGGTAATAATGGAAGAGTTTGGGCTTTCTTGAAGTGATGGAAATGTTCTAAGGACAATGGTGGTGGTGATTGTACAATTCTGTGAATGTACTAAAAACCATTGGATTGTACGGTTTAAATAGATGAATGAAATGATACGTGAATTATATATCCAAAAATGCTGCTAAAAACAATACAAGTATATCCTGGACCATCAGAGAGAAAATAGAGTAGGAGTGTCTAAGTCTTTTTGTGTTGCTATAAAGGAACACCACAGGCTGGGTAATTTACAAAGAAAAGAGTTGGGAGGCCAAGGTGGGAGGACCACTTGAGCCCAGGGCTTTGAGACTAGCCTGGGCAGCACAGCAAGACACCATCTCTCCCTGTAAAAAATTTAAAAATTAGCCAGGCATGAGGGGTGCATGCCTGTGATTTCAGCTGCTCGGAAGGCTGAGACAGGAGGATTGCTTGAGCCCAGGAGGCCAAGGGTGCAGTGAGTCGTGATCATGCCACTTCACTCCAGCCCCAGTGACAGAGTGATACCCTGTCTCAAAAAAAGAAAAGAAGCTTATTGACCTAGGGTTCTGCAGGCCGTCAGGCTGTACAAGAAGAATGGCACCAGCATTTACATCTGGTGAGGACCTCAGGTTGCTTCCACTCATGGTGGAAGGGAAAGGGGAGCTGGTGGGTGAAGAGGTCACATGACACGAGAGAAAGCAAGAGAGATAGGAAGAGGTGCCAGGCTCTTTTAAGCAATCAGCTGTCATGGGAACTAACAGAGTGAGAACACACTCACTACAGCAAGGATGGCACCAAGACAGTCATTGGGGGTCCACCCCCGTGGCCCCAACGCCTCCTGCTAGGCCTCACCTCCAACACTGGGGATGAGATTTCAACATGAGATTTGGAGGGGACAACTATCTAAATTGCATCAAGGAAGCCGGGCATGGTGGCTCACGCCTGTAATTGCAGCACTTTGGGAGGCCGAGGCAGGCTGAGGTCAGGAGTTCAAGACCAGCCTGGCCAACATGGTGAAACCCCATCTCTACTAAAAATACAAGAATTGGCTAGGTGTGGTGGAACGCACCTGTAGTGGCAGCTACTCGGGAGGCTGAGGTGGGAGGATTGCTTGAACCCAGGAGACAGAGGTTGCAGTGACCCCAGATTGCACCACTGCACTCCAACCTGAGGGATACGGTGAGATCCCATCTTACTGTATTTGTGTGTGTATTTGACCTAAAATGAGTTAATAAGAGTTGGACTTGCTACAAAAGCACCGCCAATCTTTCCAATTTTTCAGCCACATTTGTTGTTGTTGTTGTTGTTTGTTTGTTTGAGATAGGGTCTTGCTTTGTCATCCAGGGTGGAGTGCAGCGGTGCAATCTCGGCTCACTGCAGCCTTGACCCCCTGGGCTCAAGCAATCCTCCCACTTCAGCCTCCTGAGTAGCTGGGACTATGGCGGCAGGCCACTACACCCTTCAGCCACGTTTCTAAAGTGGGGAGGATGGTTAGGATGCCTGGGTTCTGCCACAGTTTGTGATAAGGTCACTGATGAGGTGATCAATTGAGCCAGGAAGACCCGTGGGGTCAGTGATACAGAGGAGGACTGCGGAGTTGAGAGTCCTCAGCTGGAGTTCTGGCTCCAAGATTGCTGGACCCTGGACTCATCCCAGCACTTAAGAGCTGGTTGTTAAGTTTTCAGGAATTTCACAAGCTGGTTGTTAAACACAATCTTTAAAAAAATTAAATTCTACAAACTAAAATTTATTTTATTTTATATATATATATACACACACATATATATATACACACACACATATATATACACACACACACACACACACACATATATATAATAATATTTTGAGGACAGGGCTTCACTCTGCCATCCAGGCTGGAGTGCGATGGCACGACCATGGCTCACTGCCTCCCTATTCTCCCACCTAAGCCTCGCAAGTAGCCGGGACTACAGGCGCATGCCACCACACCCGGCTAATTTTTTGTATTATTTGAAGAAATGAGGTTTCACTAGATTGCCAGGGCTGGTCTCAAACTCTGGGAGCCAAGCAATCCTCCCGCCTCAGCCTCCTAAATTGTTGGGAGTACAGGCATGAGCCACTGCACCCGGCCCAAACTTAAATTTAAATAAATGATATTAAAAGCAAAGGATGCGGGGTGCGGTGGCTCACACTTGTAATCCCAGCACTTTGGGAGGCCAAGGCAGGTGGATCATCTGAGGTCAGGAGTTCGAGACCAGCCTGGCCAACATGGTAAAACCCCTGTCTCTACTAAAAAATACAAAAAATTAGCCGGGCATGGTGGTAGAAGTCTGTAATCCCAGCTACTCGGGAGGCTGAGGCAGGAGAATCGCTTGAACCCAGGAGGCGGAAGTTGCAGTGAGCTGAGATCACGCCAGTGCACTCCAGCCTGGGCAACAAGAGCAAAACTCTGTCTCAAAAATAAATAAATAAATAAAATTAAAAATAAAACCAAAGGACATTCCAAGTGACATAATCTAGACACAGAAGGACAAATACCATACTACTCCACTTATATGAGGTGGATATATTTAAGTGAAGTCTTATAATAATCTAAAATACGCCAATTCATAGAGACAGAAGATAGAAAAGAGATTCCTGGGGGCTGGAAGGAGGGAAAATGGAACAGGCAGTTAGTTTTTAACCAGTTGATGTTTGGGAAGATTTAAAAGAAAATTTCTGAAAGCCGTGGTGATGTTGATGCAACATTGTGACTATACTTAATGCCACTGAATTACACACTGGTTAAAAGGGTAAATGTCATGCTTTGTACATTTCATCACACATACACACACACACAAAATTTAGGCCGGGCGCGGTGGCTCACACCTGTAATCCCAGCACTTTGGGAGGCCCGAGGCTGGTGGATCACGAGGTCAGGAGATCGAGACCATCCTGGCTAACATGGTGAAACCCTGTCTCTACTAAAAATACAAAAAATTAGCTGGGTGTGGTGGCGGGCGACTGTAGTCCCAGCTACTCCGGAGGCTGAGGCAGGAGAATGGTGTGAACCCAGGAGGCGGACCTTGCAGTGAGCCGAGATCACGCCACTGCACTCCAACCTGGGTGACAGAGCGAGACTCTGTCTCAAAAAAAAAAAAAAAAAAAAATTTATAAGGCCAGCAAAGTGGCTCATGCCTGTAATCCGAGCACTCTGGGAGGCTGAGGAGGGAGGACTGCTTGAGGCCAGGAGTTTGAAACCAGCCTGGGCAATGTAGCAAGACCTGTCTCTACAAAAAAAAATTTTTTTTTTAAATTATCCAGATACAGTGGTGCACACCTGTAGTCTTAACCTCACAGGAGGCTTAGGGGAGAGGATCATTTGAGCCCAAGAGTTCCAGGTTGTAGTGAGCCGTGATCTTGCTACTGCACTCCAGCCTGGGTGAGAAAGTAAGACTTTGTTTCAAAAAAAAAAAATAGAAATGATATAAAACAGAAAAAATAGAATGGCCAGGTGCAGTGGCTCACACCTGTGATCCCAACACTTTGGGAGGCCCAGGCAGGCAGATCACGAAGTCAGGAGATCAAGACCATCGTGGCCGACATGGTGAAACTCCGTCTCTACTAAAATACAAAAAAATTAGCTGGGCCTGGTGGCGGGCACCTGTAGTCCCAGCTACTCAGGAGGCTGAGGCAGGGGAATCGCTTGAACCCGGGAGGCAGAGGTTGCAGTGAGCCAAGATCACACCACTGCACTCCAGTCTGGTGACAGAGCAAGACTCTGTCTCAAAGAAAAAGAAAAAATAGAATGCATAAGACTTGCTATTGGATAGCACAACTGGGTGACTATAGTCAAAAATAACTTAATTGTACATTTTAAAGTAACTCAAAGATGATAATTGGATTGTTTCTAACTCAAAAGATAAATGCTTGAGAAGATGGATACCCCATTCTCCATGATGTGCTTGTTTCACATTGCATGCCTGTCTCCAAACATCTCATGTATCCTATAAACATATACACCTAATATGTACCCAAAAAATTAAAAATGAAAAAATTTAAATAAAATCTAAAAATAGAAATGACAAAGGGAACAAAGAGTGGAAACTCATCCCTTCCTAATGATTTTCCCACACTTTGCTGCTAGCATCTGTGCTCCTGCAGTGATTTTCTTGTGTCATGGAAACACCATGTAAGGAATGGTCTTATTGCTCATCTCCTCCCACCTCCTTGTTCAGCGGCTGTGGTGATCTTTGGGCACAAATCTGAAGGGAAAAATGAGCTGGCTATGTGAAGAGCCAGGAGCAAGCTTCCCAGGCAGAGGAAGTAGCAAAAAACCTTGTTTTGCTTGGTTGAAGAACAGCCAGAAGGCCAGTGTGGATAGAACAAAAGGAGCAAGGCAGGGCGCAGTGGCTCACTCCTGTGATTGCAGCACTTTAGGAGGTCGAGGTGACTGGATCACCTGAGGCCAGGAGTTCGAGACCAGCTTGGACAACATGGTGAAATCCTATCTCTACTAAAAATACAAAAATTAGCCAGGTGTGGGGGGCGGGCACCTGTAATCCCAGCAAGAGAATTGCTTCAACCCGTGAGGTGGAAGTTGCAGTGAGCCGAGATTGCGCCATTGCACTCCAGCCTAGGCAACAGAGCAAGACTCTGTTTTAAAAAAAAAAAGAACAAGGCCGGGCGCGGTGGCTCACGCTTGTAATCCAGTAATCCACTTTGGGAGGCCGAGGCGGGTGGATCACGAGGTCAGGAGATCGAGACCACGGTGAAACCCCGTCTCTACTAAAAATACAAAAAATTAGCCGGGCGTGGTGGCGGGCGCCTGTAGTCCCAGCTACTCGGAGAGGCTGAGGCAGGAGAATGGCGTGAACCCGGGAGACGGAGCTTGCAGTGAGCCGAGATTGCGCCACTGCACTCCAGCCTGGGCGACAGAGCGAGACTCCGTCTCAAAAAAAAAAAAAAAAAAGAACAAAATGAACAAGCGAAACGGTGATAGTAGGTGAACTTCGAGGCATGACAAGGGCCATAGTTAAGCAAGCTTAAGGAAAGTTTGGTCCACGAAGGGCCTCGTCTCATAGGCTTCTCTTGGCCTTAATCAATAGTTTCTAGCCCATTGGACGTAGTCCCCTGCAGTGGTGAAAGACGATGGGTTTGAGAAGCTAGGAAATCATAGGAAAGGATCCTGTGACTTGTTATACACACAAAACAGTATCTGTAAACCAAATGAATGCATCTTGGTTTTCGTGTACCACTAGCTTTTAAAGGCATTGGCAAGGCTATTGTAATTTCATAAACTACAAATCCATGGCAAAAGCACTTGAGATCTAACAACTATGCATTTATCACAGGTTTTTCTCAGTCAATGAAAATAAATAACTAGACCATGTGATGACAAAATATCTGGCGAAGGAAAGTGCACTCATACTCCAAACCGGAAGGACAAGTCTTTTTTTTTTTTTTTTTTTGAGATGGGGGACGGCGTCTTTCTCTGTCGCCCAGGCTGGAGTGCAGTGGCGCGATCTCGGCTCACTGCAAGCTCCGCCTCCCGGGTTCACGCCATTCTCCTGCCTCAGCCTCTCCAAGTAGCTGGGACTACAGGCGCCCGCCACCACGCCCGGCTAATTTTTTTTTTTGTATTTTTAGTAGAGACGGGGTTTCACCGTGGTCTCGATCTCCTGACCTCGTGATCCGCCCGCCTCGGCCTCCCAAAGTGCTGGGATTACAAGTGAGAGCCACCGCGCCCGGCCCGGAAGGACAAGTCTTGAGCATGTCCGGGTCTTTCTAGTCCCAAAGTCATAGAATATTTTACTGTAGGAAAATGTGTTAAGGTAAAAAGAAGAGGTGGTGGTTTTATCATTATTATTACTAGAGAAAGAATGTATTGAGCCTTATTATCAGCTCTGTTCATGTTCTTTCAGTTTTTCGTCTAATCCTCCAAGCTATTTTTTTTTTTCTGAGACAGAGTCTTGCCCTGTCACCCAGGCTGGAGTGCTGTGGTGAAATCTCAGCTCACTGCTACCTCCGCCTCCCAGGTTCAAGTGATTCTCCTGCCTCAGCCTCCCAAGTAGCTGAGATTACAGGTGTGTACCACCACACCTGGCTAATTTTTTTCTTTTTTTTTTTTTTGAGACGGAGTCTCGCTCTGTCGCCCAGGCTGGAGTGCAGTGGCGCAATCTCGGCTCACTGCAGGCTCCACCCCCTGGGGTTCACGCCATTCTCCTGCCTCAGCCTCCCACGTAGCTGGGATTACAAGCGCCCGCCACCTCGCCTGGCTAATTTTTTGTATTTTCAGTAGAGATGGGGTTTCACCGTGTTAGCCAGGTTGGTCTCAATCTCCTGACCTCGTGATCCGCCCACCTCAGCCTCCCAAAGTGCTGGGATTACAGATGTGAGCCACCGTGCCCGGCCTCCAAATTGTTTTTTAAAGTAAGTATCATGATCCTATCATACAGATGAGACGTCTTTAAGTTCAGAGATATTAACTACATTGACTATGTTTACACAAATAGTAAATGGTAGGGGAAGAGGTGAAGATCTAGCCTGTATCAGTCACATATGGCTGCATAACATATCATCCCAAAACTCCACAACTTAAAACAATAAGCATTTGCTATTGTTTATGAGTTTATGGGTTCTGCCAAGGGGTTCTTCTCTTCAAAGTTGAGGTCACTCGTGCTTCTGTAATCAGCTTTGTGTTGAGTAGGTGCTTCTGCTAATCCAGACAGGGCTCTCTCACGTGTTAGGAACTAGGCTGGCTGTAGGTTGGTCTATGATGCTTTAGCTGAGGCATTTGGGCCCTTCTCCACGTGGTCTCCTATCCGTCTAGCCAGGCCAGGCTTGTGCCTATGGCAGTAGCGGTGTTCCAAAATATAAACAGACTCTCATGAGGTCTCCTGAGGCTGGAGCTTGGTGCTGGTATGCTGCTATTTCTACTGCATTCTGTTGGCCAAAGCAAGTCAAAAATCCAGCTGCTATTCAAGGAGTGGGAAATAGATCCCACTTCTTCATAGAAGGGATCACAAAAAATATGTGCAAAGGGTATGGATATAGGGAGGAAAAAGAGATACAGACACTTTTTATAATATCTGTTACCTGGACAAAGAAGAAAAAAAATTATTGTGTTAATAAAGGGCAGGAAATGCAGCACATAATTTAATCACAAGTCTCAAAATCAAGTAAGTTCTCCACTTTGGAGAATAGTTTGACAGTTTCTTATACATACATAAACCACACTTTTACCCCCGACCTAGCAATTCCATTCCTAAGTATTTACCCAAGAGAAATAAACACCTTTCCAAAAATAAATATATACATGCATACAGAAATGCTCATTGCAGCTTTATTCATAATAGTCAAAAACTGGAAAAAATAAATAAAATGTCCATCAACGGGTTAATTGTTAAAGCGCTGTATA
Organism: Hylobates moloch; assembly: GCF_009828535.3. Classification (NCBI taxonomy): domain Eukaryota; kingdom Metazoa; phylum Chordata; class Mammalia; order Primates; family Hylobatidae; genus Hylobates; species Hylobates moloch. The sequence continues at coordinate 7,027,772 of NW_026652296.1, forward strand.
GCTACACAACGGACCATGGCTCAGAAGTAATTTTAAAATGAACTAAGGACATACATAACAATGCAGATGCATCTCAAAAACATTTCAATAAAAAGAAGCCAGACACAAAAGTGATCATTTTGTCTGGTTCCATTTATATGAAGTTTGAAAACTGGCCAGACTGAGCTACAGTGTTAGAAATCAAAATCTCGAGAGAGGATGGATTGTTACTGGAAAAAGACATAAGGGAATGTACAGTGATAAAAGAGTTCTTATATCAATTGGAGCAGTGGTTACAAGGGTGTAGAGCTTTGTTGAAACACATAAAACTACATTTAAAATCTTTGCAATTTGGCCAGGCGTGGTAGCTCACACCTGTAATCTCAGCACTTTGGGAGCCCAAGGCAGGCGGATCACCTGAGGTCAGCAGTTCGAGACCAGCCTGGCTAACATGGTGAAACCCTGTTTCTACTAAAAATACAAAAAATTAGCAAAGAGTGGGGGCGTGCACCTGTAATCACAGCCACTTGAGAGGCTGAGGCAGGAGAATCACTTGAACCCGGGAGGCGTGGATTGCAGTGAGCCAAGATTGTGCCATTGCATTCCAGCTTGGGCAACAAGAGCGAAACTCCATCTCAAATAAAGAAATAAATAAAAATAAATAAATAAATAAATAAATAAATAAATACCTTTGCAATTTATTGTATGCAAAATTGGACCCCAATTAATAATAATGAAAATGAAGTTGGGCTTCAAAATGCTTTCTTAGAAAGATTTGGAGGAGGCCGGGTGCCATGGCTCATGCCTATAATCCCAGCACTTTGGGAGGCCAAGGCAGGTGGATCACGAGGTCAGGAGTTCGAGACCAGCCTGGCCAACATAGTAAAACCCTGTCTGTACTAAAAATACAAAAAATTAGCTGGGCATGGTGGTGGGTGCCTATAATCCCAGCTACTCGGGATGCTGAGGCAGGAGAATCGCTTGAACCCAGGAGGCAGAGGGTACAGTGAGCCAAGATTGTGCCATTGTACTCCAGCCAGGTCGACAGTGCGAGACTCCATCTCAAAAAAAAAAAAAAAAAGATTTGAAGGAACTGGCAGGGTTTCAGGGTTTCACTGTGAGCATGAGGCTCCATGAGTCACGCTATTAGGAAAGTGTGAGATTGGGAGATTGGGGGCCTGGGAGCCCTCAGGGAAACCTGTAAGCATTAATTGTGTCCTTACCTGACCCTGCTTCTACAGAAGGGAGTAGCATCCATTTACATGTTCAAGAGACAAGCAGGAAATATCAACTAAATGTGCATGTAAATTCATTCCAGCTTGCTGTGGCTATGGGGAATTTTGCCTTGAATGGGTCCAGCTTTATTTTCCCAGGATTTTGTTGGCAGGAGGTGGTTCAGACGCCACCTTCCTGGAGTCAGATGCCAGGAAGGAGAGTCAAGATCCGCAGGAGGCTTCTGTAGATGTCAGACTCCACTAAGAAAGTTGTGAATCAGGTTCCCGGTGTTTATGCTGCGTAGAAACCACTGATTCTCTCACTTAGAAAATCACTCGAAACACATCCAATTATTTGAGCAGAGAGATTACGAAGCGCTCTGTGCAACTGAATTGCCTCAATGAAAACGAACAGAAATCTTGGTGTAAAAACACTCCAGCTAGCCCTTGGCTGAGTGGAGTAAATGCAGGGGTCGGGGGATCATGGAACACAGATCTCCTGCTTTGGGGGCTTTTAAAATAATCTGTGGTCTTGTTTTGGAATGAAACATTTCTCCTTAAACACAACAGGATTCCTTTGGCCAAACTAAGACGAAAGTCCAGCTGCTATTCAAGGTGTGGGAAATAGATCTCACTTCTTCATGGAAGGGATCACAAAGGTAATATGTGCAAAGGGTATGGATATAGGGAGGAAAAAAGAGATACAGCCAAAAAGAGATACCGGCATGGGGCTCACGCCTGTAATCCCAACACTTTGGAAGGCCGAGGCAGGCGGATCACTGGAGCTCAGGAGTTCGAGACCAGCCTGGCCAACATGGCGAAATGCCATCTCTACTAAAAATACAAAAAAATTAACCAGGCGTGGTAACGCATGCCTGTAATTCCAGCTACTCGGGAGGCTGAGGCACAAGAATCGTTTAAACCCAGGAGGCAGAGGTTGCACTAAGCCGAGATTGCACCACTGCACTCCAGCCTGGGCGACAGAGCGAGACTCTGTCTAAAAAAAAAGACGAAAATCTGGGTTGTCTCTAAGAAACCAACTGATGAATGGAAAACATGTTTTAATAATAGTTTGCAGGTCGTAAGCAGCCTACCTGCATTATTCTGACTCAATCTACCACAACCTATGGGGTAGCTATTATTTGCTCCATTTCACAGATAAGAACACTGTGGCTCTGACTTTGCTCAGTCTGTCTCATCCTTGGTCTATACTTTCAACGTTTAGCTAAGTGGGTTTTAGTTTCCTATAAGAAAGTAGTTTACATTTCAATTCTCTTTCGCAAGTGATCTAAAACTAATATTTCCGTATGCTAACTAAACATCCCACTTAATTGCGTACCTGGGTTTACAATAAATGACCCCAAGTTATATTACTTTACTTGTGGAGTGAATGGGAAGAAGGAAGAGGCAGGATGGGCATGTAAAGGATGCATTTGTGCCAGCAGGAATGCTTTGTTTTTTGTGATTCAGGAGCAAAGTGGAGGATGGGCTGAGCCATTGCAGACTCAGAAAGTGCCATGACAAGGCGTCCACGCTGCTTACAGAGATTGCACTTCTGTGCAGTTGTTCCATCCACATATGAAATTGTTGCTGCTAATTTGGGTTTCCAAGTCCTCATAGTTTTGTTTGTATTAATTTGTCATTTGCTTTCATCTTAGGGTTCAGATTTATGAGATATATAAGAACCATGTTTGTAAGGAGTTTAAACCTATTCTCTTACACTGATTTGCAGTTATGTTGTATAATCAAATATATACACATTAACATTTTAGGCCTACACGCTTTTTCATCTATGAAATGGGTCTCACTATTCCTCATATTCCAGAGTCTTTAACTACTACTCCCCCACTACTTGTTAAGTGCGTGAATTTCTCATGTTTCTTTTTTTTTTTTTTTTTTTTTTGAGACGGAGTCTCGCTCTGTTGCCCAGGCTGGAGTGCAGTGGCACAGTCTCGGCTCACTGCAAGCTCTGCCTCCCCGGTTCACGCCATTCTCCTGCCTCAGCCTCTCCGAGTAGCTGGGACTACAGGCGCCCGCCACCACGCCCGGCTAATTTTTTGTATTTTTAGTAGAGACGGGGTTTCACTGTGGTTTCGATCTCCTGACCTCGTGATCCGCCCGCCTCGGCCTCCCAAAGTGCTGGGATTACAAACGTGAGCCACCGCGCCTGGCCGAATTTCTCATGTTTCTTAAAGAAATATTACTAGCAGTCAAAGAAATGCAAATAAAAGCCAATGTGACTTTCTCTGTGATATCTACAAGCATGTGTGTGTGTGTGTGTGTGTGTGTGTGTGTGTATGTGTATGTGTGAATATGCATATGCGTGTATTTTGTTTGTTTGTTTGTTTTTGAGATGGAGTCTCACTCTGTCACCCAGGCTGAAGTGCAGTGGTGTGATCCTGGCTCACTGCAACCTCTGCCCCCCGGGTTCAAGCGATTCTCCTGCCTCAGCCTCCCGAGTAGCTGAGACTACAGGCATGTGCCACCACACCTGGCTAATTTTTGTATTTTTAGTAGAGACAGGGTTTTGCAGTGTTGACCAGGCTGATCTCGAACTCCCAACCTCAGGTGATCCGCCCACCTCGGCCTCCCAAAGTGCTAGGATTGCGGGCGTGAGTCACCATGCCCGGCCATGTTTTTTTGTTTTTAATTAGTTAGAAGCCCTTTGTTTTTTGGACGAAAAAAGTATATCCATCCATCCAATGCAGGTAAAATGTAAATCAGTACAACCTTTAGGAGGGATGCATTTGACAGCATGCATCATAAGCCTTAAAAATATATCAGTTTTTGGCCAGGCGCGGTGGCTCACGCTTGTAATCCCAGCACTTTGGGAGGCCGAGGCGGGCAGATCACGAGGTCAGGAGATCGAGACCACGGTGAAACCCCATCTCTACTAAAAATACAAAAAAATTAGCCGGGCATGGTGGCAGGCGCCTGTAGTCCCAGCTACTCGGAGAGGCTGAGGCAGGAGAATGGTGTGAACCCGGGAGGCAGAGCTTGCAGTGAGCCGAGATTGCGCCACTGCACTCCAGCCTGGCCAACACAGCGAGACTCCGTCTCAAAAAAAAAAAAAATCACTTTTTGATGACATCGGCACTCTTCAAAATACATATGATTACTTTTACTCCAATATTTCACTGCTAGGAATTTATCTTGTGTAAATAACATGAAAAAGAAAGAGAGAGAGGGTGGGAGAAGGAGAGAGGGAGAGAGGAAAAAATACAACCAGAATGTCTGGCAATGGGAGACTGTTTAAATGTTCCCTGGTAGAATATGAAATAGCCCTTTCATTTATTAATTCATTCATTCATTCATTTTGAGACAGAGTCTCATTATGTCACCCAGGCTGGAGCGCAGTGGCACGATCATAACTTACTACAGCCTCAAACTCTTGGGCTCAAGCAACCCTCCTGCCTCAGCCTCCCAAGTGGTTGGGACAACAGGCACACGCCACTACCCCTGGCTAAATATTTTTATTTTTTTAGAGATGGTGGTCTCACTATGTTGTCCAGGCTGGTCTCTAACTCCTTGGCTCAAAGAAACCTCCCACTTCAGCCTCCCAAGTAGCTGGGACTACAGGTACATGCCACCATGTCTGGTTAATTTTTTAAATTTTTATATAGCTCTTTTAAATGGTACTTAGTAAAGAATGTTTAACATCATGATGGAAAAGTCGTCCCAAATATAAAGAAGAAACACAGGATATTAAACATGTTTCATTTTTTCTGAACCATATATGTTTTTAAATGCAGAGAATGAAGACTGAATGAATTCACAGCAAAATGACAATACAGATTATTGCTGAGTGGTGAGATAGCACTAATTTTATAGTCTTTATTTTGTTTTTAATGATTGTGTTTAATTGTCCTACTGTGGATGAATATTAATTTTGGAAGTCAGTAGTGTAAATAAACCCCAGTGTAAAACAAACTTGGGTTAAGTTTTCAGCTGCATTAATCTTTCCAGTGATCTTAAAGGAGTTATTTAATCTCTGTAAATCTCAATTTCCTGATCAGTTAAATGGGCATAACATTCATGTCTATTTTTTTTTTTTTTTTTTTTTTTTGAGACGGAGTCTCGCCCTGTCGCCCAGCTGGAGTGCAGTGGCGCAATCTCGGCTCACTGCAAGCTCCGCCTCCCGGGTTCACGCCATTCTCCTGCCTCAGCCTCTCCGAGTAGCTGGGACTACAGGCGCCCGCCACCACGCCCGGCTAATTTTTTTTGTATTTTTAGTAGAGACGGGGTTTCACCGTGGTCTCGATCTCCTGACCTCATGATCCGCCCGCCTCGGCCTCCCAAAGTGCTGGGATTACAAGCGTGAGCCACCGTGCCCGGCCATTCATGTCTATTTTTAAAACCTGTGAGTCATAACTGAGATAAATGACATAGTAAGGGATTTAGCATTGGGATTGGCAAACAGTATGAGTTCAATAAAAATCTGTAGTGGTCGGGCACAGTGGCTCACGCCTATAATCCCAGCACTTTGGGAGGCCAAGGCAGGAGGATCACCAGAGGTCAGGAGTTCGAAACCAGTCTGATCAACATGAAGAAACCCCGCCTCTACTAAAAATACAAAATTAGCCGGATGTGGTGGCACATGCCTGTAATCCCAGCTACTCGAGAGGCTGAGGCAGGAGAATCACTTGAACCCGGGAGGCGGAGGTTGTGGTGAGCTGAGATCATGCCATTGCACTCCTGTCTGGGCACCAAGAGCGAAACTCCATCTCAAAAAAGAAAAAAAAATTATCTGTAATGAGAAAATAATGATAAAAATGTTTTCTTGGTATTAGCCATATATTTAAATAAACATTTCTCCGGTTCCTAAGTGTGTTAATCAAACATTTAGCTTCCACTAGGAAATTCTGCTAGTGGGAAAAAAAAAAAAGAGAGAGAGAGGAGAGAAATACATGACCCAGTGTATCTTTATTAGCCTTGCAATCTATGGATATTTCTTTGGAGCTGTGAAAGGCATTGTTAAGCCTTTATTAATCATAGGCCAGTGGTTGTTTACCAGGGGCGATTCTTCCTCCCAGAGGACGTTTGGCAATGTCTGGAAACATTTTCCATTGTCACAGCAGGGGTGGAGGTGCTACCGGCATCTAGTGGGTAGAGGCCAGGGATACTGTTAAACATCCAAGGCACACGACAGCAACACAAAACAAAGAACTATCCACCCAAAATGTCAACAGTGCTGAGGTGGAGATGTTGCTCATAGTGGCATTATGTACAACCTGATTGCAGAAGGAGTGTGTAACAAAGTGAGCTTATTGCCTTCCTGCTTTTTCATCCATTGTATGTTTGTGTATGAAACTGAAGTGGAAACATTTTGGAAACATCTCAGCCCACCCCACATAGAATATTCTTTCTCTTCTCAACCCAATAGATCTCAGGTCCTATTGTGCACCAAATCTCTTTATCAGGGTTAAAAGACAAAGAAACACACAAGCAACTCATTGAAAGCCAGGGTAAGTTAGAGGTAGTAGGGTGAAGGTTAAGAGCTTGACTTTTGGAGTCTGACCAATATAAGTTCAAAAGTCACTTTCCTCACCTGCTACCCATGTGATCCTGGGTAGAATTTTTTTTTTTTTTTTTTACTTCTCCACAAGTTAGTTTCCTTAAATAAAAAACGGAACTAACCACACCTAGGATCACAAGGTTATGAGAATTAGATGTGAAAAGATAATGTAAAGCCTTTAACCCAGAGGCAGATTATGGGAGGAATTCAACAAACTGAAATAAACGTAGGAGAAGGAAAAGAGAAAAGAAGGACTCTTAACAGTTCCTTTACTACAGAGCTGGGTTTGGTAAGCACTTCAGAATGCCTATTAAAGCCTAATGTGTTTGACCTGAAAGCCAGCAGCAACTCAACTTAACAGACAACGTACCTGATCAAACAAATCACAAGGAAGATGACAAATACAAGTTGCTGGACAAACCTGTTTTCTAAAAGAACAGATGCTGAAGCAATGATCCTAGGTGCCAAGAAAGGAATTCACAGGACCATGCTTTGCCAACAAATACGTTATCGGATCAGAAGTAATTGTCACTGGTTCATCGGTGTCAAAAGTCAGCTCCAAATTGCAAAGCCGGAAAACATCTTTGCAACATGTATGACAGATGCCTAATAGCCTATATAAAGAGAGCTTAAATATGGAAAATCGTCAAAATAAAGGTAATACCCGTAAAAAGAAATATAAAAGGCTGATCAATAGATGCCATGATGTTCAGCTCACTGGCGAAGCTGCCGCATTCCACAGCTTCGGGGGGTGTCTGTTTGGAAATAGACACTCCAAATAGAGAACTGTGAAACTGGCAGCCTGCCTGACCATATTCGGTGCCCCTGCTTAGTAAACGACAAAAACAATAAGTAAATCAATGAGAATATTGTAATACAGTTGTCCCTCCATATCCCTGGGGGAATGGTTCCAGGACCTCCCACGGATACCAAAATCCATAGATGCTCAAGTTCCTGGCAGAAAAAGGTGTATTTGGGAGACCAAGGTAGGCGGATCTCTTCAGCTCGGGAGTTTCAGCACAGTCTGGACAACATGGCGAAACCCCATCTCTACAAAAAGTACAAATATTAGCTCAGCATGGTGGCGCCCCCCTGTAGTCCCTGCTGCTTGGGAGGCTGAGGTGGGAAGATGGCTTAAGCCCAGTAGGCGAAGATTGCAGTGAGTCAAGATCTTGCCACTGCACTCCAGCCTGGGCAACAGAGCCACACCCTGTCTCAAAAAACAAAAGAAAAGGGCATATTTGCATATAGCCTATGCACATCGTCCTGTACACATTAAGTTACCTGTAGATTACTTACAACACCTAAGCCTATCTAAATAGTTGTTTTACAGTATTATTTAGGAAACGACAAGAAATAAAGGGTACATGTTCAGTACAGATGCAATTTTATTTATTTATTTATTTATTTATTTATTTATTTATTTATTTATTTTTGAGACAGAGTTTCATGCTTGTTGCCCAGGCTGGAATGCAATGGCGCAATCTCTGCTCAACACAACCTCCGCCTCCTGGGTTCAAATGATTCTCCTGCCTCAGCCTCCTGAGTAGCTGGGATTACAGGCATGTGCCACCAAGCCTGGCTAAATTTTTTGTATTTTTAGTAGAGACAGGGTTTCTCCATGTTGGTCAGGCTGGTCTCGAACTCCTAACCTCAGGTGATCCGCTCACCTCAGCCTCCCAAAGTGCTGGGATTAAAGGCGTGAGACATTGCGCCCGGCAATCATCTTTTTTTTTTTTTTTTTTTTTTAAATATTTTCAGTTGAATTGAGTTAATCCATGGATACAGAATCCGCACATACGTAGGGCCAACCGTCCTGAGGGGAATTTTTTTATTTTTATTTATTTATTTATTTATTTGATGCAGGGTCTCGCTCTCTCACTCAAGCTGGAGTGCAGTAGCATCATCATGGCTCAATGCAGCCTCAACTTCCCAAGCTCCAGCGATCCTCCCATCTCAGCCTCCCGAGTAGCTGGGACCACAGGCATGCACCACCATGCCAAGCTAATTTTTGTATTTTGGGTAGAGACAGAGTTTCACCATGTTGCCCAAGCTGGTCTCAAATTCCTGAGCTCAAGCGATCCTCCCACCTTGTCCTCCCAAAGTGCTGGGCTTATAGGCATGAGCCACTGCACCTGGCCTATCTGGGGGGATTTTTAAAAGCATCTTTATTGACATGTAATTAACATATGATAACTACACATATTGAAAAGGTACAATTTGTTCTGTTCTGTTCTATGTATACGACCATGAAATCTTCACCACAAATCAATATAGTGACCATATCCATTAGTCCAAAAGTTTTCTTTGTAATTGCTTTATTTTGCTCCTCACCCCTATTACCAGGCAACCACTGGTCTGCTTTACTATAGATTATTGTCATTATAGATTAGTGTCACTAAATGCAGATTAGTGTATACTTTTTAGTGTTTATACACATGGGATCAAATGGTATGTACTCTTTTTTGTCTGGCATCTTTCACTCAGCATAATAATTTTGAGAATCACTCATGTCATTGCATGTATCAGTAGTTCATTTATTTTTATTGCTGAGTGCTATTCCATTGTGTGGATGTACCACAGTTTGTTTATCTATTAAGTTGTTGATGGACATATGGTTTATTTTCAGTTTGAAGTTATTACAGTTAAAACCACTATAAACATTTGTGTACGACTCTTTGTATGGACATCTGTTTCCTTTTCTCTTGGATAAATACCAAGGCATGAAATGGCTAGATCATAGGGTAGATGGACATTGAACTTTTAAAGAAACTGTCAAACTATTTTCCAAAATGGTTGCAACATCTTTCTTTCCTACCAGTGGTATATGAGAGTTCCAGTCCCTCCACATTCTTTTTCTTTCTTTCTTTCTTTCTTTCTTTTTTTTTTTTTTTTGAGACGAAGTTTCACTCTTGTTGCCCAGGCTGGAGTGCAATGGCACTATCTCGGCTCACCACAACCTCCACCTCCTGGGTTCAAGTGATTCTGCTGCCTCAGCCTCCTGAGTAGCTGGGATTACAGGCATGCACCACCACGCCCAGCTAATTTTATATTTTTAGTAGAGACAGGGTTTCTCCATGTTGGTCAGGTTGGTCTCAAACTCCCAACCCCAGGCGACCCACCCACTTCGGCCTCCCAAAGTACTGGGATTACAGGCATGAGCCACCATGGCAGCTTATTTATTTATTTATTTATTTTTTGAGATGGAGTCTCACTCTGTCACCCAGGCTAGAGTACAGTAGTGCAATCACGGCTCACTGCAACCTCCTCCACCTCCCAGTTTCAAGCGATTCTCCCGCCTCAGCCTCTCGAATAGCTGGGATTACAGGCGCACACCACCATGCCAAGCTAATTTTTAAATTTTTAGTAGAGATGGGGTTTCACCATGTCAGCCAGGCTGGTCTTGAACTCCTGACAAATGATCCATCCACCTTGGCCTCCCAAAGTGCTAGTATTACAGGTGTGAGCCATTGTGCCTGGCCAAGCCCCTCTACATTCTTGCCCACTCTTGGTATGGTTAGTATTTTAATTTCACCAGAAAATATCATAAATAATAAGGTAATATATAATAAGAAGAATATTTTGAACTATAAGATTTGCAAAGGAATTTCCATTGTTAATAACCAGTGTTGGTAACCTATAGAAGAAAGCACTCTTATACACTGATGTTAGAAATATAAATTAGCACAATTTTCTGAGAGCCAGCTTGGCAGTGTGTATCAAATGGCTTGAAGTCTTTTTTGTTTTATTGGGCAATTCCACTTCTGGGAATTTATCCTAAAAAAAAATGAGAATGCATGCAAATATATATAGACAATGCTATTCGCCTCATTGATGTAATAGTATAAACATGAAATCATGGAGACATAATCAATAGAGATGTATGGGATTGATACACCCATCCCTGGAATGGTGTGCAGTGGTTAAAAAATTATTTTGCAGAAAAGTATTTGTCAGAAATTTTTCATCACAACAAAAGTTGAGATAAATTTCGCAGACGCTGTGTGTGATGTGACATGGTCATGGTGTTGAGTGCCTGTAATCCCAGCCACTAGGGAGGCTGAGGCAGGAGGATTGCTTGAACCCGGGAGGTGGAGGTTACAGTGAGCCGAGATCACGCCACTACACTCCAGCCTTGGTGACAGTGAGTCTCCATCTCAAAAAAAAAAAAAAAAGTCCTAAGGCCATTGATGATGAGTGATCACACCACAGCTAGCACTCGGATCCCCCAAGCCCCAGGCTTGCTGTGACTTGCACATCTAGGTCTCCACTATAGAAAGCAGACCTTTACCAAGAGCTAGCAACTCAAGAAAATGACGCCTGTCACCCCAAGGCAGAACAACAGCTGCTTCCTAGCCGGCCAATGTCTATCTTTGTTCTGGAACATTTGAAGTTGTGCAATGGTGGCTTCGCTCCAGCCTAGAGACCTGGCAGGTGCCTAGTTTTAGCTGAAAACTTTGCCTTTGCTGAGGCCGACTGACAGTCCTCAAGGCAACTTTCATGTTCCCTGGGGTAGAGAACTTAATTGTTCTAGTTTCCAGCAGGCATTCATCTCTTGTTGGATCAGCTATCAACAGGGTTATGAAGAACAAATACGGCTTCCAGGGACGCCCCTCAGCTGAGACAGTGGACTCAGGACAGGGGTAGAAGAACGATTGTAGGCTGAGTTGGAAACTTTGCATCTAACCTCAACTTTTTGTCCACAACAGGGTCACAGTCTCTGTGCTGTTTACCTGCTGATTAATCTTTTGGTGAATTACCTATGAATTGTAAGTAATACTTGTACGGTGCTATAGAAATTGCTTCCGCCTACAATCATATTGTCATAGAAACCCTACCAGAAACACTATGAACACACGCTTTACAGATGAGGATATAGCTTCAGAAAGGTGCATTAACCTTACCCACCATCAGGCAGTTAAATGGTGAAGTGAGGTTTGGAAACCAAGATCGACTGAATCTTTGTCCTTTAAGACTCTTCATGGAAATCTCACCATTCACCAGAAAGAATCCTATTAAAAATAATGGCGGGCCTCGGTGGCTCACACCTGTAACCCCAACACTTTGGGAGGCCGAGGAGGGTGGACCACCTGAGGTCAGGAGTTCAAAACCAGCCTGGCCAACAGGGTGAAATCCCATCTCTACTAAAAATACAAAACTTAGCTGGACATGGTGGCAAACACCTGTAATCCCAGCTACTCAGGAGATTGAAGCACAAGAATCACTTGAACCTGGGAGGCGGAGGTTGCAGTGAGCTGAGATCACACCACTGTACTCCACCGTGGGTAACAGTGAGACTCGGTCTCAGATAGATAAATAAATAAATAAATAACCTCCTAATTAAGAATTTTAAAAAAAATTTTTTTGAGACAAAGTCTCACTGTGCACTGTGTCACCCAGGCTGGAGTGCAGTGATGATCATAGTTCATTGCAGCCTTTAACTCCCAGGCTTAAGCAATCCTCCCACCTCAGCCTCCGGAGTAGCTGGGAATACAGGTGTGCACCACCATCCCTGGCTAATTATTTTAATTTTTGTTTTTGTAGAGATGGAGTCTGGTTGTGTTGCCCGGGCTGGTCTCAAACTCCTGGCCTAGGATCCTTCTGTCTCAGCCTCCCAAAGTGCTGAGATTACAGGAGTGAGCCACCGCACCTAGCCTAAATTTTTGTTTTGTTTCCTTTTGTTTTGTCTGAGACAAGAGTCTCGCTCTGTCATCCAGGCTGGAGTGCAGTGGTACCAGTCTCAGCTCACTGCAACCTCCACTTCCCAGGCTCAAGAGATCCTCCCAACTCAGGCTCCCAAGTAGACGGGACCACAGGCGTGCACCACCACACCTGGCTAATTTTTTGTATTAAAAAAATACAAAAAGCAGAGACGGCGTATCACCATGTTGCCCAAGCTGGTCTTGAACTCCTGGGCTCAAGCAATCTGGCCACCTCAGCCTCCCAAAGTGTTTAAATTACAGGCATGAGCCACCGCGCCGGCCTCTGAATTTGTCTTAAGCCACTAACTTTGTGGCAATCTCTTACAGTAGCAATAGGAAACTAAGAGTAGCTTATTTCATCCTCAACCATTCTATGAGGTATGCCGTATTCTCCCCATCTTGCACAAGAAATAGGCTCAGTAAAAGTTAAGACCACCACTAGCTAGAAAGTGGTGGAGCTTAAGATTAATCCCAAGTTTTTCTGAAATTCAAGCCCAAGCTTTCATTATGCCTCCCAGTTATCTAGGGTTATTTCCCTGCCATTTGTGTGCTCCCAGGAACAGAAATAGCCTTACTTCTTTTTTGTTTGTTTGTTTGTTTGTTTTTGAGACAGAGTCTCACTCTCACCCACGCTGGAGTGCAGTGGTGGCTCCATCTCGGCTCATTGCAACCTCCGCCTCCTGGGTTCAAGCAATTCTGCCTCAGCCTGCCACCACGCCCGGCTGATTTTTGTATTTTTAGTAGAGACAGGGTTTCACCATATTGGCCAGGCTGATCTAGAACTCCTGACCTTGTGATTCGCCTGCCTCGGCCTCCCAAAGTGCTGGGATTACAGGCATGAGCCACCTCGCCCGGCCATAGCCTTACTTCTTGAAGTAACTCTTTCAAGTGGCTGAACAGATTCACCATGTCTTCCATATACTGAGCTACTTTCTACTGTACTCTGACATAGCTACGACACTTTTGGTTGTACATGAAGAAACCTGGTTGAACTAGCAGAAGTAAAAAGGGAGAATTTATAACAAGAACAAAAAGATATCTCATGAAGCCCAAGTCCAGGAAGGGGATTAGGCCTTAGGAAGGACTGAAACCGGGAGATGGGAAGCTAAAAAGAACCTGACCAGGCTGGGCATGGTGGCTGAATGCCTGTAATCCCAGTGTTTTAGGAGGCTGAGGCAGGAGGCCAGGGATTCAAGATCAGCCTTAGCAACATAGAAAGTTCCTATATCTACAAAAAAATAAGTAAATGAACAAAATAAAATAATCCAACCGCAAGACCTTCTGTTTTTCTTTTTTTTTCCTTTGAGATGGAGTCTTGCTCTGTCACCCAGGCCGGAGTAGAACGTGCAATCTCAGCTCACTCCGCCTCCCAGGCTCAAGTGATTCTCCTGCCTCAGCCTCCCAAGTAGCTGCAATTACAGGCATGCGCCACCACACCCAGCTAATTTTCGTATTTTTAATAGAGACGGTGTTTCAACCTCTTGGCCAGGCTGGTCTCAAACTCCTGACCTCAGGTGATCCACCGACCTCAACCTCCCAAAGTGCTGGGATTACAGGTGTGAGCCACTGTGCCCAGCCTGGCCTTCTGTTTTTCATTCCTGCTTCTCTGCATCTTGGCCTCATTTTTTTCACTGTAGATTGACTTTCTCTGCCTGTGCATTGTCATGGTGGAAAATGTCTACCTTTGTGCTCAGATTTATACCTTACAGATCTAACTATACAAAGAGGCCGACTGACAGTCCTCAAGGCAACTTCCATGTTCCCTGGGGTAGAGAACTTAATTGTTATAGTTTCCAGCAGGCATTCATCTCTTGTTGGATCAGCTATCAACAGGGTTATGAAGAACAAATATGGCTTCCAGGGACTCCCCTCAGCTGAGACAGTAGACTCAGGGCAGGGATACAAGAAACACTGTGAGCCGAGCTGATATCCCAAAAGATAAGTACCTGACATTTATTTTCTCCAAGTTTTGCTAAAAAGCAATAGAGATAAGGCACCTTCTTCCACACGGAAGACCTTCAGTGGTTTCCCAAAGCTTTCTTCCCTTGTGGGAAAGAAACATCCCTAAATCCTTCAGCCATTCCTCATTATGACATAGTTCCCAGATGACTCATCAATTTGCCTCTTCCCCCACCGCCCCCTCAACCTATGAAACTTTGGCAGGATCCTCATTAAAAATTGTACTTTGTCTCCATAACGAACCTCCATTCTGCAAACATGGGTTGCCTAGCTCATTCAGATTGTTTTCTTTCTTTATTGTCCTTGGAGCCCACAAGGCATATCCTGACTCCATTAATGCAGCCTAAGATTCTCTGCTTGTCGGCAGCTGTATGCATCTGGCTCAAATTGAACCTGTGGCCAACTAGAAGCCCCAGAACTACTTCCCAGGAACTGCTGCTGTCTGGCCAAGTCTCCCCATTCCCAGACGTGAGTAATTGATGCCAGAATCCACATCAATCCCTGGTAAATGCTCTCTTATTTCTTCCAATCCTTCATTTGAAGCTATGGAGACCATTGTGAATCTTGATCCTATAATACTAATATTTTGTCTCCTAGAAATTTCATCTGAAAAACTTAATTATTTAGTCCTGAATCAAAATGATATCCAGGATAGATCAAAGACAGGGTCCCAGGGCACACCCCTGGAGACCTACTATGTTTCCATGACTCTATTAATCAACATCAAATAACTGAAAATGTACTGCCAGTATTTTATGAACCTTTCATTCCTGGAACAGGAAAGGTGGCTGCCCAAATTCCTCAAATATTTTAGATGTTTAATTTTTATAAGGACAAAAAACTTCTAGTATGATTATAATCCAGGGCATTAAGACTATGGGAAGCCTCTGAAAATCTTCTTTAGTTTAGATGAATCATAATAACTGTCACTGAGTAACCACTTACTAGGATTACTGAATTTACTTCTCACATCAACCCAGAGGAATTCATATTTCCATTTTATAAGTGTGTAACCAAGGTTACACAGAAGTCAATTGGTGGAGCTGGAATTTGAACACAGGCTGTTGATTCATAGCCCAAATGTTTAAGCCTTACACCAGGGGTGGAATTTTTTTTTTTCTGTAAAGGATCAGACAGTAAATATTTTAGTCATTGGAGCCCATCCAGTCTCTGCCATTGTAGAGTAAAAGCAACCAGAGACAATATATAAATGAGTGTAGCTGTGTTCAAATAAAAAATCTTACTTATAAAAACAGGCAGTGTGACAGGTTTGGCCCCCAGACTGGAGTTTGCTAGGCCATCTTAGAATGTTCTTGCTTCCCCATCTGCATGGCAAAATCCTACTCAAATATGCAGCTCAAACATGACCTTTAAGTTACAAAACTAGGCAGCAACCTGGATTGACCTGTGGGCTGACCTCTGCCCTACACCAGCATGTCTCCCGACTTTGGATCTCACTGAAGAACTGTGAGGCTAAATGGAAATTCGAATCAGAGCCAGCAAGAATGACACCTTTTTTTTTTTTTGAGACGGAGTCTTGCACTGTTGCCAGGCTGGAGTGCAATGGTGCGATCTCGGCTCGCTGCAACCTCCACTTCCCAGGTTCAAGAAATTCTCCTGCCTCAGCTTCCTGAGTAGCTGGGACTACAGGTGCATGCCACCAGGCCCAGGTAATTTTTTTTTTTTTTTTTTTTTTTTGAGACGCAGTCTCTCTCTGTCGCCCAGGCTGGAGTGCAGTGGCACAATCTTGGCTCACTGCAAGCTCTGCCTCCCGGGTTCACGCCATTCTCCTGCCTCAGCCTCTCCAAGTAGCTGGGACTACAGGCACCCGCCACCACGCCCGGCTAATTTTTTTTGTATTTTTAGTAGAGACGGGGTTTCACCGTGGTCTCGATCTCCTGACCTCGTGATCCGCCGTGAGCCACAGCGCCCGGCCTAATTTTTGTATTTTTAGTAGAGACGGGGTTTCACCATGTTGGCCAGGATGGTCGCGATCTCTTGACCTCGTGATCCACTCGCCTTGGCCTCCCAAAGTGCTGGGATTATAGGCATGTGCCACTGCACCTGGCCAGCACCTTTTAACATACATAAAGATTCACTCATTCTCTCTTTTTTTTTCTTTTTTTTTTTTGTTTGTTTGTCTGGTTGGTTGGTTGGTTGTTTTTTCAGACAGAGTCTCGCTCTGTCACCCAGTCTGGAGTGTGGTGGCACAATCTCAGCTCACTGCAGCCTCCGCCTCCAAAGTTCAAGCGATTCTCATGCCTCAGCCTCCTGGGTAGCTGGGATTACAGGCGTATGACACCATGCCTGGCTAATTTTTGTAGTTTGGGTAGAGAAGGGGTTTTACCATGTTAGCCAGGCTGGTCTCAAACTCCCGACCTCACATCCGCCGTGGCCTCCCAAAGTGCTGGGATGACAGGCGTGAGCCACCGCGCCCGGCCCACTCATTTCCTATTTAATACTTCCCTGAGCAGTAGTGATTCCCTGTGAGGCTGTTTTGCTACCTTTTCCAAAAACTCAAAATAAATTAATAAATGTATAACAATCCAACACGTACACACACACACACACGCACACACACACCTGTGCTCTGAGTCCTGGCATATGTTTTCAGGCACCAAGAGCTTCCTAGCAGCCATGCATTTGTGTCCTGTAGAAGAATTTTGTTCCCAAAGTGCTGGAAGTATCAGTTTGTGATTTGCCAGGATGAAAAAGGCAGTACGGAGGTGTCTTACTGGATGTTAGGATGCAAGCATTCAAGAATATGGTCCAGGAAGCAGAGAGTAAAGATTAATTCAGGCTTAATGGAGGAGGTTGTAACCAATCCGGCAACCAGAAAAGAAGTCACACACAATTGTGAAGAGTAAGTGAAAGATATCAGCCGGGCGCGGTGGCTCACACTTGTAATCCCAGCACTTTGGGAGGCCGAGGCGGGCGGATCACGAGGTCAGGAGATCGAGACCACGGTGAAACCCCGTCTCTACTAAAATTACAAAAAATTAGCCGGGCGTGGTGGCGGATGCCTGTAGTCCCAGCTATTCGGAGAGGCTGAGGCAGGAGAATGGCGTGAACCCGGGAGGCGGAGCTTGCAGTGAGCCGAGATTGTGCCACTGCACTCCAGCCTGGGTGACAGAGCGAGACTCTGTCTCAAAAAAAAAAAAAAAAAAAGAAAGATATCAGGAGCAGGCTGGGCGCTGTGGCTCACACCTGTCATCCCAGGACTTTGGGAGGCTGAGGCGGGCAGATCACCTGAGTTCAGGAGTTAGAGACCAGCCTGGCCAACGTGGCAAAACCCCATCTCTACAAAAAATACAAAAATATTAGCCGCGCGTGGTGGCGGTTGCCTGTAGTCCCAGCTACTCGGGAGGCTAAGGCAGGAGAATCGCTTGAACCCGGGAGGCAGAGGTTGCAGTGTGCTGAGATCGCGCCATTGCACACTCCAGCCTGGGCAACAGAGCGGGAGACTCCGTATCAAAAAAAAAAAAAAAGATATGAGGACCAGAGCCCTATTATGAACTCGAGCAACTTGAAAAGAACAAAACAGGCATTTAATGCTGGTCCAGAGAAGACTACTGTTTCTAGAGACACTAATTTTCTTGTTAATAGGAAATGCAAACATTTGCAATTCACTGTGCATTTTGCAGGAAAGACTATAATAGGCCAGCTTGTATGAATTTAACCTATATGTTTCAGTGTTAACAGTTTCCAGGCAAGCTGTGCGGGGATGGTTTAAAATTTTAAAATAGAGAAAATATAAACAGCAACGACTGAATGTTTTTAAAGACACAAGAAGGAAGCATAGGTCATAACAGAAGCCCTAGGCATCTTTTAGCATGATTTTTTGCATTTTCAATGCTAAAATAAGATTTATTTGTTGCCAAATAGCTTTAACAGAAGTGCTACGGCAGAGTGGCTAAGAAAACAGGAGCTAAAATCAGACAGATATTGCCGGGCACAGTAGCTCACACCCGTAATCCCAGCACTTTGGGAGGCTGAGGCGGGCGGATCACCTGAGGTCAGGAGTTTGAGACCAGCCTGGCCAACATGGTGAAATCCTGTCTCTATTAAAAATACAAAAATTACCCAGACATGGTGGTGCGTGCCTGTAATCCCAGTTACTCAGGAGACTGAGGCAGAAGAATCACTTGAACCCAGGAGGCAGAGGTTGCAGTGAGCCGAGATTGTGCCACTGCACTCCAGCCTGGGCAACAGAGCGAGACTCCGTCTCTTAAAAAAAAAAAAAGACCTTAAATTCTACATCAGTGCGATTTTGCCCCTTTGCCCCAGAAGACATTTGGTAATATCTGGAGACATTTTTTATTGTCCAGCTGGCAGGGGGCAAGGAGAAGCTGCTGGTGGCATCCAGTGAGTGAAGGTCGGGGACACACTACATACAGATCCGGTCAGGCACAGAACGGCCCCTGAAACAAAAAGTTACCTGGGCCCAACTGTCAACAGTGTTGAGATTTAGAGCTCCTATTCTACCCTGTTCTAGAAGGGGAGGGGAAAACAACGTTAGAAATAAATAGAAAAGACAATTCCAGATACTGCTCAGTGCTACGAAGCCACTGAAGCGGGGCAGGGGACATCAGGGAAGGCTCCTGGAAGAAGCGACATTTTTGCTGAATAGGAACAGTTAGAAAAGAGCCAGGCAGGCCAGGCGCGGTGGCTCATACGTGTAATCCCAACACTTTGGGAGGCCGAGGTAGGTGGATCACGAGGTCAGGGGATTAACACCATCCTGGCCAACATGGTGAAACCCCATCTCTACTAAAAATACAAAAATTAGATGGGTGTGGTTGTGCGCACCTGTAGTCCCAGCTACTCCGGAGGTTGAGGCATGAGAATCGCTTGAACCCAGGAGACAGAGGTTGCAGTGAGCTGAGATCCCGCCACTGCACTCCAGCCTGGCAACAGAGCAAGATTCCGTCTCAAAAAAAAAAAAAAAAAGCCAGGCAAAGCTCTGGGGGCAGAACTGTAGATTTCCAGGGAAAAGCCAGGGCAAAAAAACCCTGAGGCCAGGCCAAGTTGCAGTGAACAGAGGCAGATGCATGTGTGCTACCACGCCCAGCTAATTTTTGTATTTTTAGTAGAGATGGGGTTTTACCATGTTAAGAAAATAAAATATCCAGTTCTCCCCAGTCATCCCAGGGTGATGAAGGTGGGGAAGGGTCAGGGTGAGCTGGCAATTTTGATGTTTGAAAGTTCTGGCTGGGCACAGTGGCTCAAACCTGTAAACCCAGCACTTTGGGAGGCCAAGGTGGGCAGACCACTTGAGCTGAAGAGTTTGAGACCAGCCTGACCAACATGGTGAAACCTCATCTCTATTTTAAAAAATACAGCCAGACACGATGGCTCACACCTGTAACCCCATCACTTTGAGAGGCCCAGGCGGGTGGATCACTTGAGGTCAGGAGTTTGAGACCAGACTGGCCAACATGGTGAAACCTTGTCTCTATTAAAAATAGAAAAAGTAGCCGGGCATGGTGGCGCATGCCTGTAATCCCAGCTACTCGGGAGGCTGAGGCAGGCAAATTGCTTGAACCTGGGAGACGGAAGTTGCAGCAAGCCAAGATTGCACCACTGCACTCCAGCCTGGGCAACAGAGAGAGACTCTGTCTCAAAAGAATATATGTATGTATGTATGTGTGTATATATATATATATGTGTGTGTGTGTATATATGTGTATATATATGTGTGTGTGTATATGTGTGTGTATGTATGTATGTGTGTGTGTATATATATGTGTGTATATATATATATATATATGTATATAATCCTGGTTTGGTGGCACACACCTGTAGTCCCAACTACTCAGGAGGTTGAGGTGAGAGGATGGCTTGAGCCTGGGAGGTTGAGGCTGCAGTGAGCCAAGACTGCAGCACTGCACTCTAGCCTGGGCAACAGAGTGAGACCCTGTCTCGAAAGAAAGTTCTGGATGAAGAAAACCAAGATTTAACAAGGGCAAAAAGAGCAATAAAAATGATTCCAATTTTTAGAAGGTTACAAGAACCATCGTTGTACCAAAATTCTCCTATATTAGAAAACCAAAAAACTAGTTCAAATAAGAAAAAAAATTCTGTAAAATACAGGAATCTACTTAGGCGTCTGATGCGGGCATATACAGTTGATTGTCAGCCCTGTCTACCATGGAGGAGCCACATTAAACAAGGCATTAACTGTAGTCCACGTCAAGCTACTTCCAAGTGGCTGTTTAAAGATTTTTAAACATAGAGGATATTGTTTATGAAATGTAATCTGATCACCCAAGCAAAAATGACACAAATTCCACAGCAACTGCAGAGATTAAAGAAGTGTTTTAAGGACAAACTCCACATGAATCCCTTATCCAGCACCCGTCTTGTAAATTTACTCACCAAATAAGAGCTTTCAGGAGAGACACTAAGGGATAAAGACAATTCACTCTTCAGAGAAAGACTTTCAGTGGACTTTGAAATTCCACTTTCAAATTGAGGCATAAACACCGCTAAAACTGTGGGATTAAAAAGCAGTCAGGCATTATTATGTTTCGTACAGAGCCTAAAAATAATATTAATGTTATAATAACAGCAGCTATATAATTAAAAAGAGGTTCCAATAAAATTACAAAAAGTACAAATTAAAAAAAAAATAATAACAGCAGCGGACATTTCCTGAGCAAAGTGTTTTCTACTTATTAACTCTAATTGTCAAAGGGATTTATCATCTTCCTTTTGTAGATGAGGGCAATGGGGTCTCCTGGGGGTGTTGTGTGACTTGCCCCAAAATGCACAGCTATTGAACAACATCCAGGCTCTGACAGGGGCAGGTCAATGCTAAGTCAGTCTCCAAACTATGTTCCTTGTCGCATCTTGAGTAAGTTAATTCAGTGCCTCTCGGCATGGGGGAGAGAACAATGTAGAGATCACTTTCAGAGACTAATAATCACAACTAGCCTTAATTGAGCACCTGCTGTGTGCTCCATTCCAAGGCTGAGTGCTTTCACTCGGATCATCTCATTTGATTTTCATGATAAGCCTAGGAGTAGGTACTTCTATTATTTTCACTCGACAGCTGAGGGACCTAGGGCTCAGATAGGTTCGGTAACTTAGCCAAGGTTACACATCCAGGAAGGGCCAAAACCAGATCTGAAACCCTGTAGTCAGATCTACCTGTCTACATGTTTAGCCAATACATTGCAGTGAGGCAAACAGAAAAGGAATCACAGGTAGACGGGGTAGGTTAGAAGTTTGGATGCAACTCAAACACAGTCTCATTGCATCCCATATATGTTTCTTTTCACAGCAAGTTAAAAATGGTAATTAAAGCCGGGCGCGGTGGCTCAAGCCTGTAATCCCAGCACTTTGGGAGGCCGAGGCGGGCGGATCACGAGGTCAGGAGATCCAGACCATCCTGGCTAACACGGTGAAACCCCGTCTCTACTAAAAATACAAAAAATTAGCCGGGCGTGTTGGCGGGCGCCTGTAGTCCCAGCTACTAGGGAGGCTGAGGCAGGAGAATGGCGTGAACCCGGGAGGCGGAGCTTGCAGTGAGCCGAGATCGCGCCACTGCACTCCAGCCTGGGGGACAGAGAAAGACTCCGTCTCAAAAAAAAAAAAAAAAGGTAATTAAACTGCAACCAAATTAAAATTTATATAATGAGTTGAACTCTTTCAGGAGCTTTCTCTGTTTTTCTATTGATACCTCTCTATATTTTAAGGCAATGTAACTTTGTTTTGCTTACCAATGTATTGAATATGTCAAGATTACTATTTTGTTATTACCCTTTGTGAATTTCCCGGTCTATTTTGCTGGCTTGTTCTTCCAGATGAAATTTATTATTTGATTAATGTTGCCAAAAATGGTAAGTAAAATATCAATTATAGTAATAAAATGTTTCGTGGGGAAAAAAAGGTAATTAAAGTATTACTTGTGAAAGTATTTCTTTGGTGAGTGCTTCCATTTGATTAGATTGTAAGACTTTTATCTGCCTTGGTGTCTCATTCCCGGTGCCTGTCACAGAGTCTGCACATAGCCAATGCTCCACTGGTATCTTTTAACAGGTTTGGGGGACTTGGGGCTTGTTTTGGTTTTGTTTTGGTTTTTTTTTTGAGACAGAGTCTTGCTCTGTCGCCCAGGCTGGAGTGCAGTGGCGCAATCTCGGCTCATTGCAAGCTCCGCCTCCCGGGTTCACGCCATTCTCCTGCCTCAGCCTCTCCGAGTAGCTGGGACTACAGGCGCCCGCCACCACGCCTGGCTAATTTTTTGTATTTTTAGTAGAGATGGGGTTTCACCATGGTCTCGATCTCCTGACCTCGTGATCCGCCCGCCTCGGCCTCCCAAAGTGCTGGGATTACAAGTGTGAGCCACCACGCCCGGCCTTGGTTTGGGTTTTGGCTTGAGTAAATGAAGCAATCATTGGAAAGGCATAGGGGAAGTGCAAAGAGCCATAGGACCACGGAATCTGAAATCATTATTCCAAACTAGAAAGCAAGCACTTTCACTTTTTTCTTTCAAAATTTGATCTCATTCTTTCTTCCAGAAACCTAATCCTAGCACGATTTTGGTCACTAGGTCAAAAATCATTCTACATGTCTGTCTTAGTCCCTTTGGGCTGCTATAACAAAATACCATGGACTAGGTAGCTTAGAGCAACAGACATTGATTTCTGCCAGTTCTAGAAGCTGGAAGTCAGAGATCAGAATGTCAGCATCTGATATCCTGATCTCTGACTCCCACTGACCTCTGGGTACTACCATCAGGCTCTGGTGACAGCCGGCTTCCAGGCTGCAGACTGCCAATGTGGCAGAAAGGGAAAGTTCCCTGGGATTGCCTTTATAAGGGCACTAATGCCATGCATCAGGGCACCACTCTCATGGCCTCATCACCTCCCAAAGATCCCCCCCTTCAAATAACACATTAGGGGTTAGGATTTCAACAGATGAATTTGGAGGGAAAACAAACATTCAGTCCATTGCTATGTCCGCCATCAAAGAAGGAAACTCAGAAACACTCAAATGGCTACTTCCCACACACTCAGCTTCCAACCTTCAGCACCATTGGGTTTATTTTATTTTATTTATTTGTTCATTTATTTTTTTTCTTTTTTTTTTCTTTTTGAGACAGAGTCTCGCTTTGTCGCCCAGGCTGGAGCGCAGTGGCGCAATCTCAGCTCACTGCAAGCTCTGCCTCCCGGGTTCATGCCATTCTCCTGCCTCAGCCTCCCGAGTAGCTGGGACTACAGGCGCCCGCCACTACGCCCGGCTAATTTTTTGTATTTTTAGTAGAGACGGGGTTTCACCGTGGTCTCGATCTCCTGACCTCGTGATCCGCCCACCTCAGCCTCCCAAAGTGCTGGGATTACAGGCGTGAGCCACCGCGCCCGGCCTGTTCATTTATTTTTATTTATTTATTTTTTGAGACGGAGTCTCACACTCTCGCCTGGGCTGGAGTGCAATGGCGCAATCTCGGCTGACTGCGACCTCCACCTCCCAGGTTCAAGCAACTCTCCTGCCTCAGCCTCCTGAGTAGCTGGGATTACAGGTGCCCACCACCATGCCCGGCTAATTTTTTGTATTTTTAGTAGAGACAGGGTTTCGCTATGTTGGCCAGGCTGGTCTCGAACTCCTGACCTCGTGATCTGCCTGCCTCAGCCTCCCAAAGTGCTGGGATTACAGGTGGGAGCCACTGTGCCTGGCATCATTGGGTTTATTTAGGATAAAAATATAATTGTTAACTTCTCAAGGAGTTACACCTTGGGGGGTGCCATTCCATTTATTAGTACCTTGGATGTTAATCTTGTTGGCTGGCACGAGGGGGGGATTTTATGGTGCATCAGGGTCACATTTAGATTCTTACCGTCCTAGCTTCCCTCTCTGCTCCTTGTGTCCCTCAAGCATCTTAAGTCAGACTAAAAGTGACCATGTAGAATAACAAAAGGCTACAAATTTGAAGAGCAGTCTGCAGTAATCTTACTCTGCCATGGTAGATGATACAGCCCGCTGGTTAAGTCTTGGAGGCAGACTTAAGACAAGAAGCTCAAGGCTGCGTAACTGGAAAGTTCATGCCTCCTCCATCCACCATGCTGGAGAAATAAATGTAGACAGAAGCAAATCCAAATGAACGTCCTTCTGCAGTCTTCGATTTTCAAGTCTAATACGCCCAGCTTCAAAATCTGGGTCTGCTACGTGACAAACTTCGGCAGCTTCCTTTACTTCTCTAAGCCTTGTGTGTATGGGAATAACATAATAGGGCCTCTTTCAGAATTCTAGGTCAACCGGGCACGGTGGCTCACACCTGTAATCCCAGCACTTTGGGAGGCCAAGACCGGCAGATCATTTGAGATCAGAGTTCGAGACCAGCCTGGCCAACATGGTGAAACCTGTCTCTGCTAAAAACACAAAAATTAGCTAAGTGTGGTGGTGAGAACCTGTAATCCCAGCTACTCGGGAAGCTGATGCAGGAGAATCACTTGAGCTGGGAGGTGGAGGGTGTAGTGAGCCATGATTGCACCACTGCACTCCCACCTGGGCAACAGAATGAGACTCTGTCTCTCAAGAAAAAAAAAAAGTTGGAGTCAAGGTTAAATAAGATAAAGATTATAAAGCACTGGCTCACGCCTGTAATCCCAACACTTGGGAGGCCGAGGCGGGAGGGTCAGGAGTTTGAGACCAGCTTGGCCAACGTGGTGAAACCCCGTCTCTACTAAAAATACAAAAATTAGCCAGGCATGGTGGCGGGTGCCTGTAATCCCAGCTACTTGGGAGGCTGAGGCAGGAGAATCACTTGAACCCAGGAGGCGAAGGTTGCAGTGAGCCGAGATCGTGCCATTGCACTCTAGCCTGGGTGACAAGAACGAAAACTCTGTCTCAAAAAAAAAAAAAAAAAGCCAGGCGCGATGGCTCACACCTGTAATCCCAGCACTTTGGGAGGCCAAGGCGTGCAGATCATGAGGTCAGGAGATTGAGACCATCCTGGCTAACACCGTGAAACCCCATATAAAAAATTAGCTGGGCGTCGTGGAGGGCACCTGTAGTCCCAGCTACTCAGGAAGCTGAGGCAGGAGAACGGCATGAACCCGAGAGGCAGAGCTCGCAGTGAGCTGAGATCCCCTCACTGCACTCCAGCCTGGGCAACAGAGCAAGACTACATCTCAAAAAAAAAAAAAAAAATTATAAAGCATTTAGTACAATGGCTAAAAAAAATAAGTGCTTGATAAATTGATTGCTACTATTAATGTTATGATTATTAGTGACACAATATATAGCCAGCTATTTATTTATAGAAAGAGGTCCCAAACTTTATGCAACACAGAAATCTTCACTTTCCTTTTGTGTCTTTTTCTTCCCTCAAAGAAAAAAAACAAATTTTTAGCCAAAACAAAAATGATGGAACAGCTCAGAGTTGGTACAATACAATTTACTTTTTAGGTTCTCATGTTTATACTGGGGAGATACTAGTGTATTTATCAATGCCTTAAGCAAAGAGAAGTGCAGCACAGAGATTCTAAGTGGCACCCTCATTTTCATTTTATATCTCTTACGTCAGCCCACCCTCCTAATGATCGCGTGTATATTTTAGGTACATTTCTTCTGTATAAATCCTCCCACCCCCACTTTTTGTAAGCATGAAGATTAAGTGGACAAAGACAAATTCAATTAAGCTGTAAGCTTTGGTGACCAACAGCTATTTTTCTTGAGAAACTGAATCCAAACATCTCAGGGGTGGGGACGAGCTTGCAATGCGCTTCTGAATGCAAAGGAGGCAGGACTTGAGCATAAATCACGCGACAAACTGAGCCCTCCTCTATTAATCTTTTATTCAGAAAAAGACACTGTTTTAAGGGGAAATTAAAGGCAATCAATAAGCAGCCTCGCCTGCACGGCTTCTGAGCTCAAGATGCAAATATCATTCCAAATTCTGGATTCCAAAGAGACCCCTCCATTGATATGTTAATAGTCTCCTCGTGTTTCTATGACCTCAGATCCTGGCAGGGCATGAAGCCATACTTACAGGAAACAAAAGGAAAGCACGTTGTAGAACAAACATTTGCTAAGTGGACTTTGACTGTAAACCCCAACTTGTCATGTGCTAAAGGATGGAATTCTCCACGAGCCAGGGGCTGATGCCCTGAATGTTTAATATGTTTACATGTTTAAAGAGCTGCCATGACTTATTCTTTATCTGGTATCACCTGACATCTCGGCTTCATATTCATGGTGCACAAGACAGTAAAGGTTTTGGTGCTGTCATCCCAAATAAAGACAACTTTTGGCAATTGGAAATAAACAAAATTCAGTTGCCTACAAATCAAAGATGACTGCAACCAAATGTTGACTACCTATTTATAAATTCACCAAGTCAACAGCAAATTCAGAGACCACTTGTTTGGCACTGATTGTAGGCAAGATTGGGCTAGGGCACTGTGGATACACAGATGAACATGTTTGACAAGAAGGTTATGTTTTTAGGGGCAGATGGGCAATATACAATCTAAAAAATAACAGTAAATTGGGTTTGGGTGAGTGCTATGAAGAATAAAACCAGATCATGAAAAAGAGAATAACTAGGGGTGGGGAGGGGGTAGAGGAGGTCCTTCCTGAAAAAAATCATGTAGGTGCAGAAATTCAAGGAGGCCAGGCAGTTTACAGGTAGTCTGCAGAGGTGACATTCCAGACACAGGGACAGTAAGTGCCAAGGTCCTGAGGTAGACAAGGGCTTGTGTTTGAGAATCAGAAAGCAGCCAATGTAGCTAACCTGTGGTGAATGAGATTGTGGCTTACCCTCAAGAAAGAGCCACCTCCTACAGCATCATGAAGGTAGCAATACTTCACGAGAATCAAGTTCAATATTCAAAAAAAAATAGCCAGGCGCAGTGGCTCATGCCTGTAATCCCAGCACTTTGGGAGGCCAAGGCGGGAGGATCACTTGAGGTCAGGAGTTCGAGACCAGCCTGGCCATCATGGTGAAACCCCGTCTCTACTAAAATTAGCCGGGCGTGGTGATGCACGCCTGTGGTCCCAGCTACTTGGTAGGCTGAGGCAAGAGAATCACTTGAACCCCGGAGGAGGAGGTTGCAATGAGCCGAGATTGCACCACTGCACTCCAGCCAGGGCAAACAGAGTGAGACTCTGTCTCAAAAATAAATAAATAAAGTTCTCCCATCAGTGAAGATGCATATCTCTTCTCTAATCCTGAACACTCTAAAAGAATCTCAAAGGTTGACCAGGCATATATTTTTGAAGAGTTTGAGGCAGGGCATGGTGGCTCACACCTGTAATCCCAGCACTTTGGGAGGCCAAGGCGGGAGACTCACTTGTGATCAGGAATTAGAGGCCAGCCAGAGCAAGATCCCATCTCTTCAAAAAATTCTTTTTTTTTTTTTTTTTTTTTGAGACGGAGTCTCGCTCTCTCACCCAGGCTGGAGTGCAGTGGCGCGATCTCGGCTCGCTGCAAGCTCTGCCTCCCGGGTTCACACCATTCTCCTGCCTCAGCCTCTCCGAGTAGCTGGGACTACAGGCGCCCGCCACCACGCCCGGCTAATTTTTTTGTACTTTTAGTAGAGACGGGGTTTCACCATGGTCTCGATCTCCTGACCTCGTGATCCGCCCTCCTCGGCCTCCCAAAGTGCTGGGATTACAAGCGTGAGCCACCGCGCCCGGCCCAAAAAATTCTTTAAAATTAGCCACGCGTGGGGCAGAGTGTGGTGGTTCACACCTGTAATCTCAGCACTTTGGGAGGCCAAAGCGGGCAGATCACAAGGTCAGGAGATCAAGACCATCCTGGCCAACATGGTGAAACCCCCTCTCTATTAAAACACAAAAAATTAGCGTGCCTGGACTACGTGCCTGTAGTCTTTGCTACTTGGGAGGCTGAGGGAGGGGAATTGCTTGAACCCAGGAGGCGGAGGTTGTGGTGAGCCGAGATCACGCCACTGCACTCTAGCCTGGCGACAGAGCAAGACTCCATCTCAAAAAAATAAAATAAAATTAGCCACGCGTGGTGGTGCATGTAGTCCCAGCTACTCAAGAGGCTGAGGCGGGAGGATCACTTGAGGCCAGGAGTTCGAGGCTGCAGGGAGTTATGACTGCACCACTGCACTCCAGCCTCGACAACAGAGTGAGACTCTGCCAGGAGAAAAAAAAAAAAAAAGGACAAAGGTGAGTACTAACATTTGACCCATTTTCCCATTCAGGCACATGTCTGTAAACCAGAGGTTCTCACCCAGGGGTGATTTTGCCTTGGGAGAAACACTGGGCAAAAGTCAAAGGCATGTTTTTCTGTCACCTCCTGGAACATAGGGTACATGTTACTGGTATGTAATGAGCAGAGGCCAGAGAAGCTGTTTAACATCCTACAGTGCACAGGATGGCCCCTCAACAAAGGATGGCCTCTCCCAGAATTTGAATAGAATAGAAGCCCTGCCATAGAGCAAAAGCTCCTTGTAAGGAGAAGGTTCTCGGCCGGGCACGGTGGCTCATGCCTGTAATCCCGGCACTTTGGGAGGGCGAGGCAGGCAGAGCACAAGATCAGGAGTTCGAGACCAGCCTGGCCAATATGGTGAAACCCTGTCTGTACTAAAAACACAAAAATTAGCTGGGCGTAGTGGATCCCAGCTACTCCAGAGGCTGAGGCAGGAGAATCGCTTGAACCCGGGAGGCGGAGGTTGCAGTGAGCCAAGATCGCGCTACTACACTCTAGCCTGGGCAACAGAGCAAGACTATGTCCCAAAAAAATTTTAAAAAAAAGAAGCAACTTCTCTGTAAGGGCACAGTGTGATGTCTTCTTTCTCTGCCACACTATGGGCCTAGAGATATTCATCCTACTGCCTTCTGAGGCCACTCAATGATGTGCCATAGGATAAAAGCACTGGGGTCACAGACTAAGGGCTGGGAAGGAAGGATATGATGGGAACAGAAGCAAATAGAAGTGTTAACTGAGGCCTTTACTCACCCCAGGCTCTGAACTAACTTCTTTACATCAGTGTAATCATTATCCTCAAGACAGCCCTGCAAAGTAGGTACTGTTTTTATGCCCATTTTACAGATGAGGAAGTTGAGGCTCAGGGATGTTAATATCACACTTCAAGGAATTAGGAATTTGGGGATTCTAACCCAGGGTGCCTGAACTCATTTCTCCTCTTGATTAATGTTCTGTGAAAAGCTCTGAGTGTTTGCCTCTAAAAAGCAATCAAGGCCGGGCACAGTGGCTCACGCCTGTAATCCCAGCATTTTGGGAGGCCGAGGCAGGTGGATCACAAGGTCAGGAGTTCAAAACCAGCCTGGCCAAGATGGTGAAACCCCATCTCTACTAAAAATACAAAAATTAGCTGGGCACAGTGGCAGGCGCCTGTAATCCCAGCTACTCGGGAGGCTGAGGCAGGAGAATTGCTTCAACCCGGGCGGCAGAGGTTGCAGTGAGCCAAGATCGTGCCACTGCACTTCAGCCTGGACAACAGAGTGAGACTCCACCTAAAAAAAAAAAAAAAAAAGCAATCAAATGGGTTTCCCTTGCCCCTAACAGTGAGCAATTGGAGTCCAATATGCCTTAACTATCAGGGTTGCCAGTGTGCTACAATTGTTCTGCTCAGACTATGAAGCAACTGCATCAATTCCAAGTGGTGCCACTGCATTAATTTTTGTTGCAAAATATTTGACTGGGCTATGAATATTTTCCCTTAACTCAACCCTTTTATTTACCTGCCAAAGCCATGGGTCCTCCAAGAGTCCCCTCTGTGGAGGCATATACAAATGACAGTGAAATCTCGATTCACTGGAAACAGGTTATACAAAGCCTACCTTCTTCTCTTTCTTATTTTTGGCCTTGTGCCCCATTTTTAGAAATAATGTAAATCACAAGAAAATAACCTAATATTTAAAATTTATTTTTAAACCACAACCAAAGAAACTCCACTTTGGGGAAGTCTTGAGGTTCACATAAGTGCAGCTCAAACTGCTGCAAGTTCACGGGAACTAAACCTGCGTCATTGGGCACAGAGCTGTTGCTCTGGTCAGACCACCAATCATTACAGAGATACTCAATTATGTTTGGACACTTATTAAGGAAGCAAAGATTCTGAAATGCTTAAAGGTTTTCAAATGACACGGAATGACGTTCAAGATTTCTACATATTCTTGGCCGGGTACAGTGGCTTACACCTGTAATCCTAGCACTTTGGGAGTCCAAGGAGGGCAGATTGCCTGAGTTCAGGAGTTCGAGACCACCCTGGGCAACATGGTGAGACCCTGTCTCTACTGAAAAAAAAAAAAAAAACTGTGACTCTGCTAAAATACAACAACAAAAAAAACGGCCAGTTGCGGTGGCTCACGCCTGTAATCCCAGCACTTTGGGAGGCCGAGGCGGGTGGAATACGAAGTCAAGAGATCAAGGCCATCCTGGCCAACATGGTGAAACCTCGTCTCTACTAAAAATACAAAAAAATCAGCCGGGCGGGCATGGTGGCCGGCGCCTGTAGTCCCAGCTACTCAGGACGCTGAGGCAGGAGAATGGCGTGAACCCGGGAGGCGGAGCTTGCAGTGAGCCAAGATTGCACCATTGCACTCCAGCCTGGGCGACAGAATGACAGTCCATCTCAAAAAAAAACAACTATTTCTACATATTCTTGAGCTCTATGACAAATGCCAGCCACCCTGCAAAACCCCAAGCAGATGGTGAGGAATTTTCTTTTTTGAATGGAATTTGAATTGAAGTCATATTGGATATCCCTCCTACATTTCTGACCCTCGGTCTCCATGGCACAGCTTGCCCTGGTCACGCAGTCTTCTCTCTGTCCCTGAAATGTGCCAGGCTCTTCCCTGCCTGGGGTTCCTGCACTTGCTGCTCTGTGTGTGGAAAGGGCCATTTCCCAGATTGTGGTCGCTTCTCATCCTCAGGGTCTCTGCTCAGGCAGCCCCGATAAAGTGGTCCCTACCAATCTAGCAGCCCCCACTCCACATCACTGCCCACCTTTTGTTCCTTCGTGGCATCTGTCAGTTCTCTGCACTGTCCCATCCACCTTTTATGGGAGATAGGTAAAGAGCATGCACAGAAGTGCTGTGTGGTTACCAGGGGGACTCTCAAATCCGAATGGCTGACCTTCACATTCACTGGGCACTTCACCAGCTGTGAGACTTTTAAAATATACTTAACCTGGCCAGGCACGGTGGCTCATGCCTGTAATCCCAGTACTTCTGGAGGCCAACGCAGGTGGATCACTTGAGGTCAGGAGTTCAAGACCAGCCTGGCCAAGATGGTGAAACCCCATCTCTACTAAAAATACAAAAATTAGCCAGGAATGGTGGCAGGCGCCTGTAATCCCAGCTACTCAGGAGGCTGAGGCAGGAGAATCACTTGAACCTTGGAGGCGGAGGTTGCAGTGAGCTGACGTCACACCACTGAGTGACAGAGTGAGACTTCGTCTACAAAAAAAAATGTGTGTATATATATATATAATCTTAACCTTTTGGTTTCCTAGTTCTCTCATTTGCAAAATAGGAAAGCATAAAATGAATTAATATATTAACTGCTGAGGACACCACCCAGCATGTAATAAGTACTACATAAGAGTTGCCATGTAGTAATAAATACTATTATTTTGTTAACTGTAATTAAATAAATTCAACAACTATTCTATTCTGCATTGGTTTACAAATCAGTTAATTTTTCTACGTATTAGTATTTAATGAGCTCCCCTACTAGAAAGGGATTGCCCTGAGACAGGCACTGTGGAACATAGTTCCTGGCATGCAGTAGGTGCCCAATCACGTTTTGTTGAAGGAAGGAAGGAATTAAAATGCTGTCCTTCCTTTCATCAAGGATGATCATAATACTCCCAGTAGAGTCTGGGGGAACCAAAATAGAAAGGTTCTATGGAATCGCAGTAGAAAATCCTCAAAGATGATATTTTAGCGGGTTATCTTGAAAGGTCAGAGAGAGTCTGATGCCTCAGTCAGGAGGTGGCTCCTGGTCTCAAGGCGCTGACGGAGATGAACGTACAGCAAGTGGCAGCATGCCTGCGCGGCTGGCAGATCGTCTTCTAGGCAGGCACACTCGCTGAATGAACGATCCAGCATTCCCCCGGGGAGCCAGGCGCCCTGCCTACTCCCTGGACAATCAGAATGTAATAACCTGAATCCTTTCCTTGCTGAGCCTGGGTTTATTTAAGTCTGAAACGCACTTTGAAAACAAACTTAAGGCCGGTGCAGTGGCTCACACCTGTGATCCCAGCACTTTGGGAGGCCGAGGTGGGCAGATGACCCGAGGTCAGGAGTTTGAGACCAGCCTGGCCAACATGGTAAACCCCGTCTCTACTAAAAATAGAAAAATTAGCTGAGCATGCTGATGCATGCCTGTAATCCCAGCTACTCAGGAGGCTGAAGCAGGAGAATTGCTTAAACCCGGGAGGTGGAGGTTGCAGTGAGCCGAGATTGCGCCACTGCACTCTAACCGGGGCGACAGAGCAAGACTCTGTCAAAAAAAAAGAAAGTTAAAGATAAGAGATAAAGAGAGAGACAGAGTCTCTCTCTGTCACCCAGGCTGGAGTACAGTGGTGCCATCTCAGCTCACTGCAATCTCTGCCTCCCGAGTTCAAGCAATTCTCCGTCTCAGCCTCCTGAGTTGCTGGAATTATACGTGCCCACCACCACGCCCGGCTAATGTTTTTTGTATTTTTAGTAGAGACGGGGTTTCACCATGTTGGCCAGGCTGGTCTTGAACTCCTGACCTTGTGATCTGCTCCCCTCGGCCTCCCAAAGTGCTAGGATTACAAGCATGAGCCACATTGCCCGGCTGATAATCACATTTTTTAAAAAAAACAAAACCGTTAGGTGGAGAGCAATACACAAAGGATAGTGAAGCTGGAAGTTCTAAGAAGGAGTTTGGGTCCTTGATAACTTCCTTAAAATGCCCCAATAGCCCTGCAAGCTAAGACTACATATTACATGGTAAAAATAAATAAAATCCTATTTAATAACCCACCATTTGGTAGTTTTTGCTATACGCAGCCAAGGCAATCTAACCTGTAGAGAGGCACCCAGGAGTATGTGCTACATAGAGGGGCCTGGGTGTTCTACCTCAGCAAAGCTGACAGTGACCTTTGCTAATCCAGCCAGCTCTCCAGGACTCGGGGAAATCTCCTTCTCCATATAGAAAGGTATACAGTGGAGATGCATCACCCAAGCATTTAACTCACCAAATAAGCAGCGGGAGAGAGAAATCCTTTTATTGACTGTCATCAACTTCCCACGTTCAAACTAGATCTTGGCCTTTGATGCACGCGGAAAAAGCAAAGCCAAGCCACATGCTAAGAGAAGCAGGAAAATTCATCCTTGGCTTTTGGGCGTCCAAGAATTTCAGTCCTAGTAATTTAAGCAATTAAAGATGCCAATTGATCTTCTGCCCTGGAGCTTCTTCCTAGTGACAGACACTGATGTACAAGTCTGCAACAAAACTTTACACTCATCTAGTGGCAGAAGAAAAAATATTGCATCCTCAAAGAAGGCAGGAGAAACAACACAGGCCAACAAATTAACGTGTGTCTACTGAGTATAGTTTCCTGTGGGGTTACACTTGCACTTATTATTTGCCATTAGTGGTGCCACACATTTCACATGGATCTTTCTTATGTAAGCCTCACAAGCCCGTGAAGGAGAAACTGTTATTATCCCATTTTACAGATGAGAAAGCTAATGGAGAGCATAGCTAAGAAATGTGTCCAGGCCAGGAATGGTGGCTCATGCCTGTAATCTCAGCACTTTGGGAGGCAAAGACGGGCAGATCCTTTGAGCCCGGTTTGAGACCAGCATGAGCAACATGGTAAAACCCTGTCTCTACAAAAAAATATAAAAATTATTCGGGTGTGGTGGCATACGCCTGCGGTCCCAGCTGCTTGGGAGGCTAAGGCAGGAGGATGATTTGAGCACAGGAGGTTGAGGCTGTAGTGAGCCATGATTGTGCCACTGCACTCCAGCCTGGGTGACAGAGCAAGACCCTGGTCTCAAAAAAAGAAATGTGGCCGGGTGTGGTGGCTCACGCCTGTAATTCCAGCACTTTGGGAAGCCGAGGTGGGTGGATGTCTTGAGGTCAGGAGTTTGAGACCAGCCTGGCCAACATGGAGAAACCCCATCTCTACTAAAAATACAAAATAGCCGGGCGTGGTGGCGTGCCCCTGTAATTCCAGCTACTTGGGAGGCTGAGGTAGGAGAATCACTTGAACCCAGGAGGCGGAAGTTGTAGTGCACCAAGATCACGCCACTGCATTCCAGCCTGGGTGACAGAGCGAGACTCTGTCTCAAAAAAAAAAAAAGAAAGAAAGAAAGAAAGAAAATGTCCACAGTCACACAACTTTAAGTGGCAATTATTCTTCATTGCACATGTGGGGCATGTGACTTCCCACTGGCATATTAACATCACATAGAATATCTATAGGCCCATTTAGACTCAAGTGAGGCATTCTGAAAGCAATTCCCAAGTTTAGTGGTATCCACTCTGTTTATTTCAATATGTGGCTCTCAAGACCACAATTCGAGAAAGATAGTTTATTAAGGACATAGCTTAATGGTACAGTTTATTCAAGCACCAGCATCTTTCCATGCTAAAAACTGAGTGAAGACATAATCCATTGCTAAAAAACCCCAGTGCTTTTTCTAGGATATGTAGTCCATGGTATTTCTGAATGAGTCTCCAATGGCTACTCTGCCCCCCATAAACTCCCATGAAGGAGTTTATGACCCAGTCCAAAAACTCTGGCCTGGTTCTATCACATGCTTAATTTTGCCTCCTTGGCGCTTCCTGCGTACCAAGTACTTCATATACAATTCAACCTTTAATCCTCACCACAAGCCTTTGTGTGAGCTCGGCACCATCATGCCAGTTTTTTAGATGGAGATGCAGAGACTCAAAGACGTTGAGGATCCTCCCCAAAGTCTCACAACTAGTGTGTGTGGGAGCCACAGCATCGCCACAAACAGGAAGTATGGCCCCACACCAGGGCTCCCGGCAACAGAAAGGAGTCCATTGCGTTTTAGCCCTGCCTCCGCTTGCCACGCAGAGCTCTCGAAGATCCCCTTCAACGCCATCGACCCAAAAAGGCAGCTCCTGCCCTGGGCTGGGGAGGGAGATCCTCTTTTTCTAATTAGCACAGAGTTCTCAAATGGGCTTGTGTTGGTGGAAGCCAGCTTAAAATGGAAGGAATCCATGCCTAAAGGTATGTTTGCATGTATCACCAAGGCAAGGAGGGCGACTGAGGTTTTTCTTCCTTGCCAGACTTAAGTTTCTTCACCCCTCTATGCCTCAGTTTTCCCAACTATAAGGTGATGTGAGCACTAAATGAATTAATACTTTTAAAGTAATGTAAAGCACCTAAAATAGTGCCTGACATATATGTGAGCTGCGATTATTATTATTGTTGCTGTTATTTTTACATCACTTTTGCCCATGCTAGAAACCCATTATTTGCTACACACAGACACACACACACACACACACACACACACGGGGGGGGGGGGGGGGTAATTCCTAATTTGCATGTTTTGCATTTGGCCCAGGTTGCTTTTGTTTTCCCTTAAGCAAAGACCAACAGATCATCAAAAGGCATATCTAGATTCTGCCTTTTGAATTACTGTTGTAATGAAAAGGGACTCAACATTTAGATCAAAGTCTACATTTAAGACAATGTAGTCTAAAAGTTAAGCAGGGTGGGGCGGGGGGCGGGGGAATAAGAACCAATCCCATTCTTTTGTTTCCTGCTCTGCTGTGTCATAGTTGTTTTCCATTCTCTGATTCAGGCTTCTTTCTGTAAATGAAGGGCACACCCCTGGAATAAAAGGAGCCTACGATTGTCTAGAATTATTATCTGTGTCTGCAGAATCACATTGCCACCCACTCACAGGGATCTAGTACGGTTCTCTAAGACCAACAGCTGCACAACCAGCTCAGGTAATAAACAAAGCAAAAATAGTCAAGTTCCTGGCAAGACTTACAAATGCTTCTGGCGCATATCTGATGACAAAGGCAAAATGACTCCTTTCCCAAAAGTCTTAAGTAGGGATTTGGGATGCATTGTGCCTAAGGAAGACTCCTCTCTGGATTTTTTATTGAGCTCATCGAGATTTTTTCCATAACTTTTAGTACAAGATGAATCCTGGAGGAGATGCTTGAATAGAACCTGCTAGGAACTATACTTGCCTTCACTGAAAATGTTGCGCAAAACAGACTAGGAATCCTAAACTCTCTGACCAATTTTTTACAGGCATGAGTTAGCCGTTCATGCATTTTCTCCCGCGTCTATAACACGAAGATTGTTTACTCTGACAACCTCCCGGGTTGCTAAGAGAATCCAATAAGAAACAATATGGTAATAGTGCTTTGAAAAGGACAGTAACAAAACCTAACGTTTCGATCAAGCTTTCCAAAGACCTTTTACGTATTTGATATATAGAAACAAAATGTTTTTTGTTTGATCCTCATTTAATATGGACATATTCTAAAAGGTGATGGCACACAGACTGTTTTTAACACAATCCTGTAGCCTGAAAGCCCCAGGGACACTGACGAAC
Organism: Hylobates moloch; assembly: GCF_009828535.3. Taxonomy (NCBI): domain Eukaryota; kingdom Metazoa; phylum Chordata; class Mammalia; order Primates; family Hylobatidae; genus Hylobates; species Hylobates moloch. The sequence continues at coordinate 7,064,674 of NW_026652296.1, forward strand.
TTTTGCCAAGAAGAAGAGTATCCTATAAAGTTAAAAATCCCAAACTAAGAAAATCATTTCCCCCTTGACAAGTCTTAATCAAAATCTGCCCAGTGCTGGTCATTTATTCTTTCAGCGCATGTGATTGAGATTCCAGTAATTAAGTACGCTCTTCTCCTAAGAAAAGCCTGTTTCAGGTTCATAACCAGGAAAGCTTCTCAACCGGAGGCACTGCCGGCAGCCACCATTTGTTGAATTACTGGTGTCCCTGCAAGTGGAGATGAGGCAGAAGGGGGGCGCCTGTTCGCAGCTTCACCTACCATCACCACCTTCCTTGGGCTGCTCTTTCTCTTCCTATTTTCTACTTAACCCAATTTATAAGGAATAAGTTAAGCAAAAGTAACAAGCAAGGTAGTGAAACTTCACTTAAAACATAATCTAAAAGCCAGAATGCAACCTGATTGTTTTACAATAGATTAACCGAAGACCCCAATTTTTTGGTACACAGTCTCAAGCATCCTCAAGGGCCTAGTGCATCTCTCTTAGGCTCTGGAAGAGGCTGGTTTTTAAAAAGGATTTTTTTCTTTAATATTTAAAGATATTGTTTTATGCCTTCATCTAGTATGATGTGTATTTTAAAGAATAGGATGTAAACAACATTAGTTATTTGGATGTTTCCTATGCTTTAAATACACACACACGCACGCGCGCACACACACACACACACACACACACACACACACAAACCACCACAGCAGTAAGCATAAAAGAAGAGTTAATAACTTTAAACAGAGGCCGAGAGAAAGCATCAAACATTTATGTTTTGTTCAACAGGGAAATTTCAATAACTGCTTTATGGAGTCTACCTTGTTCCGGGCGGGGTAGAATTCCAGATCGGCTTCCAAACATGATTTCACAAGGAATGCCTCGAACCAGGAAGTTCTTTCATGTTCTGAAGGCTCCTGATTCTTAGAAATTAAAGGGCTTTCTGTTTATTATGTAGTTGTTTGCTTGGGTGTTTGTTTTTGCCAGTTGACTTTATTTATTTTTATTTTAGATTACAGAAGTAAAGGAAAAACACTGTAGTATATATGACTGAAAATAGAAACTCACCCTTCTTTCCCTCTGACATGGCTTTCCCCACCCCCACCCCATTTTTGATTTACTTCCTGTGTTAATGGTAAGACAGTATTCTTCTTGTCCTTTTTAAAATTTTTTTTTTTTTTTTTTGAGACGGAGTCTCGCTCTGTCGCCCAGGCTGGAGTGCAGTGGCGCGATCTCGGCTCACTGCAAGCTCCGCCTCCCGGGTTCACGCCATTCTCCTGCCTCAGCCTCTCCGAGTAGCTGGGACAACAGGCGCCCGCCACCACGCCCGGCTAATTTTTTGTATTTTTAGTAGAGACGGGGTTTCACTGTGGTCTCGATCTCCTGACCTCGTGATCCGCCCGCCTCGGCCTCCCAAAGTGCCGGGATTATAGGCGTGAGCCACCGCACCCGGCCCTAAAATATTTTTACACATCTAAACACACACACAGGTGCAGATACATGTCCTTTTTTTAAACATAGAGGAAATTATACGTTATTCACCTTTCTACAACTGTGTTTCAATCAACAATATTGCTTGATGGTCTGTCCTTGGCCAAACCTATAGCCTATCTTATTCCTGAGGCTTTTTTGAAGACTTTTGCTCACTTAAAACCACGTTGATTTTCCACTGCCTTCTAGAGGCAACCTCACCTCCTCTCAAGGAAGCTTTCAAGCACGCAAAGCAGGCTCACTTCCCCTCTTGGCTGGAGGAAATTAGGCCTTCACACTTTCAGAAATAGCATCACGGTACCCCATTGCCCTATTCTGGTCTAAGTACCTAACAGACAAATTATCCTTTTCCTGTTAGCTGTGACTTCGAGTTTTCAGGACCGGAGCAGTTCCTAAAGTCAGAGAGAGAGAACGGTAATCATTTTTTACAAGGAGTGTGTCTTGATGGAGACAGAGGTTTAACCACAATGACAAACTGCTCAGCACAGATCTGCCTGGCTGGAAAAGCATCTGTTTTCACTCCCTCGCCTGGTTACTAGTAGGTTCTGTCGCCTCATTCATAAAGATGAGATCGCTGAAACAACAGGCAGCCACAAAGCTCCAGGAAATATAACAGCATGCAGCTCCTCTCCAAGGTGTGAGTCTGTGTGTGTGTGGTGTGTGTCCATGCATGTTTTGCACACACACTTACAGCTGCAGCACGGGGCTTAGAAAGATGTGCTGCCAGAGAAAGACAGGAATCTCCCTAGCAGCAGGCAAAACAGCCCAGGAGTTGGAACAAGGCCCAGTCGGCCTCCTTTACTCCTTCGTTCATGCAGTTAATAAGCATCAGTCTACCTCTCTTAAGACAGCCTAGTGGTTAGAGACTCAACCCAGAACTCCGATCCCTGGATTCCAGTCCAGGCACTGCCACTCACCGGCGCTGGTGTTTAGTCTCTCTATTCCTCAGCTTTAAAATGATGTAAAATATACATCCAAATTTCTTATCCAAACCCTTATAGCCCAATACACTTTGGAATTATACACTTTTTATATTTTAGCAATGTGATGCGGTGCCTATATCTGATATTACATTGCACCTCCAGCGGGGTCGGGGCAGCACTCCCTGTGCCATCTGATACATCAATATATCCACAAAGAAACATACAAAGATCTGGCCGGGTGTAGTGGCTCACACCTGTAATCCCAGCACTTTGGGAGGCCAAGGAGGGCAGATCACAAGATCAGGAGTTCGAGACCAGCCTGGCCAACATGGTGAAGCCCCATCTCTATTAAAAATACACAAATTAGCCGGGCGTGGTGGCGGGTGCCTATAATCCCAGCTACTTGGGAGGCTGAGGCAGGAGAATCGCCTGAATCCAGGAGGCAGAGGTTGCAGTGAGCTGAGATCGTGCCATTGCACTCGAGCCTGGGTGACGAAAGCAAGACTCCATCTCAAAAAAAAAAAAAGAGAGACATACAAAGGTTGCATTAAATGTGAGAAATATGGGCCGTGCTGGGATTACAGGCGTGAAATATTTCTCACATTAAACATGGCGAAACCCCGTCTCTGCTAAAAATATAAAAATTAGCCAGGTGTGGTGACGGCTGCCTATAATCCCAGCTACTGGAGAGGCTGAGGCAGGAGAATTGTTTGAACCTGGGAGGTGGAGGCTATAGTGAGCTGAGATCGCACCACTGTACTCCAGCCTGGATGACAGCGCAAGACTCTATCTCAAAAAAAATAAAAATAAATAAAGATTATTAGTAGGAGTAGAGAGCTGAATAGAGTCTCCCTGCTACCCCCAAAATTCATGTCTGCCCAGAACCTCGGAATGGGACCTTTTTGGAGATAGGATTTTTGCAGATGTAATTGAGTAAGATGACGTCATACAGGATTTGGGTGACCCTAAATCCCTCAGGAGGACTGGAAATTAATTTTTGACATTTTCAGTTTCTGTGGTGAAAAGCCGACACTGCTTCCTACCAAGAATAACAGGGGAGGAACTCCCCAAGTTTAACAAGCAGGTTCAGATGGGAGACCAAAGATAAGTGCCCCCTACAGTTGATAAAGACCCCTAATCTCAGAACTTTCTGGACACAGAAAAGCAAGAACTTGGATAACTGGTTTTTTTTAATCTAATGCAGCCTACACTGGCCAAAGACCCTGTTTAAATACTTTTTCAACGTTGTCATTTAAATGTAAGACTCAAATCACTGATAGGTGTCCTTAACTTTCTAGAAAAGCCTTAGGTAAAGGATTCACCATACCCCTGGAATATATTATTTTGGTGTGGGTGGCACTATTGTGTAGCTGTTATTTTCCCAGGCTCTGCCTCTGTCTTTGAGAGCATCACTTAAGCTCTGTAAGCCTTGATCTTGTCTGCGAAATCAGGATGAGGATAATGGCAGACAACATTTACCAAGAGCTTGCTGTGTGCAGACAGTAGGCTGTGTCTCACATGCCTTCTTGCTTAATCATCACCATCATTATCCCCGTGTTGCATATGAGGCCCCTTCTTGACAACTGCAGGGGGATAAACCAACAGCACTGTTTTCTACTTTGAGCTGTGCTACACGACTGCTTGTAAAGTTTTAACAACTTGCCTAGCAACTGACAAACTTACACAGCTAGTGAGCAACAAACTAGATTTGAACCCAGCTCTTATCCAATCAGTGCGTCCTTTTTCTTATCTGTACCTCTACCTTGTAAAATCAGAAAAGCACAGAAAGCGCAGGAAGCCATATGGCTGAGAGCACACACACACGCACACACGCACGCACACACACACTCACATGCACACACATACACACGCACACACACACGCACACACACACGCACACACACGCAGACTGGTATTTATTTCTGACAAGTTCTCTGAACAGCAGTCATAGCACTCTTCATTCCTCTCTCTTTTTTTTAAATGAGTGCCCACTCTCTGCCAAGATTTTAACCATGTCATCCCTATTCCTGCCACAAGCCCTGTAGTAGACGTAGTTGGTTACCAGGTCTGTACTTTACTTGAACATACATCAGTGTAATTAATCAGTACGATAAATTATCCATACAGTGAGTCTAAGCTCGGCTGTATAATAGGAGTGGTCAGCTAATCAGCAATGAAGAATACGTTGTTCAGGACGGTTCACAAGCACAACGTTAGAAAGGCCCACACTCTGGCCACAGGTATTGGGAGTGCTTCCCGCAGTTCAGGAATAGGGTTTCTATTGGTGAAACTAGTGACTAGTTAATTTGCATGACGATATTATAAATGGATTTTCATTGATGGAATTAAGGTGCTCAGGACAAGTAGATTGACTAGAATGTGATACAGGATGCAACCACTTACCCTTCACCTATACCCTTCCTTGTCTCATTCACTAACTGATTCTGTTCCAGTCACTGGTTTAAGAGAATTTCTGATTGCCTCATACAGGCTAGAGAGCACGGGGCCCAGCTTTTGGAATGTTGTTATGCCTGCTTTGAATACACCCTTCCTGCAGGGTGTGACCAGAGCACCTGAAAGAACGGAGTGCTAGGCTATATAGGTTACATAGGATGACTAACATTAACAACAATTTATTTTGTATTTTCAAATAGCTACAAGAGTGGATTTTGAATGTTCACAGCACGAGGAAACGATGAATATTAGAGGTGATGGCTATGCTGATTATCCCGATTTGATTATTACAAATTGTATACATGTGGCGAAAATCACGCTGTACCCCATAAATATGTATCACTATTATGTGTCAATTAAAAATAATAATATACCAGTCATTTGATTCGAGCCAAAAACTAAATTAAATTTAAAAATAAAGATCATAATAAAGGAAAAAAAGAACAAAATGCTGGGACTTTGTCAACAACCTTTCAGAACAGGTTGTATGAACTGTTTTGTGCCTGCTTTGCTAATAAATATTTGGCTATAAGAGTAGTAGAATTTGGGCCGGGCACAGTGGCTCACGCCTGTAATCGCAGCACTTTGGGAGGCCGAGGTAGGTATATCATCTGAGGTCTGGAGTTCGAGACCAGCCTGGCCAATATGGTGAAACCCCATCTCTACTAAAAGTACAAAAATTAGCCAGGTGTGGTGGCAGGTGCCTGTAATCCCAGCTACTTGGGAGGCTGAGGCAGGAGAATCTCTTGAACCTGGTAGGGGGAGATTGCAGTGAGCCAAGATCACGCCATTGCACTCCAGCCTAGGTAACAAGAGCGAAACTCTGTTCCAAAAAAAAAAAAAAAGAAAGAAAAAAACAAAAAGAGTAGCAGAATTTGGACTGACATTTTATTTATTTATTTATTTATTGAGACGGAATCTCACTTTGTCACCCAGGCTGGAGTGCAACGGCGTGGTCTCGGCTCACTGCAACCTCTGCCTCCTGGGTTCAAGCGATTCTCCTGCCTCAGCCTCCCGAGTAGCTGGGATTACAGGTTCCCGCCACCAAGCCCGGCTAATTTTTGTAAGTTTAGTAGAGACAAGGTTTCACCATGTTGGCCAGGCTGGTCTCGAACTGCTGACCTCGTGATCCGCCCGCCTGGGCCTCCCAAAGTGCTAGGATTACAGGCTTGAGCCACCGTGCCCAGCTGAGATTTGATTTTATGATAAGCTGTAGCTAGGTTGTGGGGGAATCACTGACACTTATCTCCAACAAAAATAACCTAAGAATTGCTCCATGCCAATGGCTTAGATCACAGCAATTGACATGCTTCTCAAGAGTCCTCACCTATGTCTTCCTTGACTAGGAGAATCCCTACTGGTTCAGCCTTTAGTCAGCAATATATTCAGAGGAGACGAGTCCAGGAGATGAACTATGATTGGTCTAAGCCAAGAGTCAGCAAACTGCAACCACAAGGAACCTGGCCCACCATCTGCTTTCATAAATAAAGTTTTTGGCTGGGCGCGGTGGCTCACGCCTGTAATCCCAGCACTTTGGGAGGCCGAGGAGGGCGGATCATGAGGTCAGGAAATCGAGACCATCCTGGCTAACACGGTGAAACCCCGTCTCTACTAAAAATACAAAAAAATTAGCCAGGTGTGGTGGTGGGCGCCTGTAGTCCCAGCTATTCGGGAGGCTGAGGCAGGAGAATGGCGTCAACCTGGGAGGCAGAGCTTGCAGTGAGCCGAGATTGTGCCACTGCACTCCAGCCTGGGCGACAGAGCGAGACTCCATCTCAAAAAAAAAAAGAGGTATTTTTGGAGCAGGACATATGTGAGATTAAGAGCACGGGCTAGGATAATCTAGATCAAAAATCTGTAAAGGTTTTTGTAAAGAGTAAATCTTTGGGTTTCACTGGTCATACAGTATCTGCTATTACAGCTGAAAAGCAGCCACAGGCCATACATAAGCAAATAAGTCTAGGTTCCAATAAAACTTTATTTACAAAAAACACATACTGAGCTGAATTTGGCCCTCAGGCGGTCATTCTAACCCCTGATCTAGAATTATGTTCTGTCTCCCCCATTTTCTAGCTGGGTGATCTGAGCCTCCATCTATAAAACGGAGATAATAATTATACTACCTCATCAGATTCAGAGGGTGAAATGGATCTGTGTATAAAATACTTATTCCATGTAAGAGCTCAATAAATGTTACCTGTTATTATCGTCTTCCTTTTTTTACAGTAGGAAAATGAAGCAATCTGCCCAAGTCATGAAATTAGGAAGCGTCATACTCTACTGCACAGCCTCCAGAAGAGGTTTCCATTGCCCAACGAATTTAATTTGATCTTAGCTTAGCTTTTGACTAAAAATGCCTTTTCCCCGTCGGGCGCGGTGGCTCACACCTGTAATCCCAGCACTTTGGGAGGCCGAGGCAGGTGGATCACGAGGTCAGGAGATCGAGACCATCCTGGCTAACACGATGAAACCCCCGTCTCTACTAAAAAAAAAATACAAAAAAAAATGCCTTTTCCATCTTTCCTAAGCAATTCCTTTCAAGGCAAAGTCAACATAAAGAAAGAAGGAAAGAGAGAGAGAGAGAAAGAAAAGAGAGAGAGAAAGAAGAGAGAGAGAGAGAGAGAAAGGAAGGAAGGAAAGGAGGGAGGGAGGGAGGGAGGGACAAGGACAGAGATCTGTAAATGACCACAATTGATTAAACTCTTCGGGGAGAGAGATAATAACTCTGCCCTGCAAGTTTCTTCTGCCCAATCTCACCTCCTTTTTGGAGAAAGAAATTGTCCCCCAAGATTGTCCCATTTTGTCCTAAGGCTGGGGCTGGCCTGGAGAGAGCCTCTGAAGGCTTATCATGAAGCTACTTCCTTTAGGATACGGCACCATGATCTCCGTGGCAAAACCCACCTTTATTTTCTTCATTAGGTAACATCACAGAGAAAAAAAAAGATGTCATGGGATTTCGCTTTTTTTTTCTTTTGGACATTTTTCTTGTGTCTGGGTTTTCCACTCAAGTTTTTAGGATTCTGGCATCAGACACTTGCCTTTGTCTGCCGTTTCTTTGTGGTGATTGCCAAATGCCCACATACTATTTACACCTCCCATTCTCTCTAGGGTTTCTAATGCCTCCCTTTCTTATGACTAGCATTTCTTCCTAAACCTTTGCCTCTTTTTTTCCTAAGCAGCAGGAGAGCTCCCAGAGTCTCAAGATAAACAGTAAACAAGATTGTGCATTTCAATGACAAATACAACAGGCAATCTATTTTTTCATCCCCACGTCATTTTTAACTTGGGGATGGTTACTTCTTCGGTTTTCCTTCTCTGAACATGGGCGGGCCCTGTTCCTCTTTCGTTTTGGTCTTTTTGCAATCTCTTCGTGAATTAATGTTTCAGTGAGTGTGCTTGTGACAAGGCATATGGAGCGGGCCTCCTCTTTAACTCAAATTTCCTTCTTCCCAGGCACAACAGAAAGAAATTTGCTGTACACACTGCAAGACAAAGAACAAAAAGAATTCACTCGCTAAGCAAAAAGATCCAGTCGTATACATGATTTCACCGGGTTTCCAACTGTATAATGAAATTGAACTCCTCCCTCGGGAGGGGGTTCCCTCCCCCACCTACTGCACACACAAAATTCTACCCACTTCTTTCCAAGGACACACTTTGTTCTAAATCCCCAGTGGCTTTACTCCTGCACACAAAAAAAGAGGAGAAATCTGCACCTAAGTTGTAAGCGTGAGCTGCGATCTTTCTCTGAGCCCAAGATGAAAGGAGTAGATGGAAAGGAATTACTCAATGTGAAGTATGCATTTGTAATAAGCAGGCATGGGATGCTACGTAGTGATCTTGACATGGCTGATAGGGGGTGGGGAGGTGGGGACGGGATAGACTTTTTCTTTTCATTTTCCTGAGTCTCTTACTCTCAAGCTGAAGGAGAGACTAAAAACCACAGGAAAGGGCACGAGTTTATTATCATAGATTTTTAATGGGTTAATAATGTTCTGCTTAAAACCCTCGTTTTAAAAAAAAAGTTAATTCGATCCATTTTTCTTTGGATTACGGCAACTTTAGGACAGGTGTGGTGTAATAGGAGTCGCTTTCAGAAAGGAGTGAGTGTGTTTGAGCAGAGAATCACCGGGTACACACCAGACTACTTATTGTAGCACTGTTTGTAGAAGCAAACACTGAAAGCCACCAAAAAGTCTGTCAAAAAGGGCAAGTGAAATACATTAAGGAATAGCATTTAAAGAAATACTATGCCACCACTTAAAACATCAAGTTTTTCTAACATAAAGTGCTGTCCAAGAGATTTAAGTGGAAAATGCAAACTGAAAGAAACTTGTGTAAAGACAAAGAAAGGTGTGAGCGTTTGATATGCATATATGCTGATCTATGCGTGGACTATTTCTGGCATGATACACTACAAACTGCTAATAGTCATTGTCTGCAGGGGAGGAGGGAGACCCGCCCTTCCCCACAAGCCCTTTAATTTGAATTTTCCCCAGGAGCATGTATGACATGGTTCCCCAAAATTTATAGCTCACTAAAAAAATACTTACATTGGAAATTGTCCATGATCGATACTCAAAGTGAAAAAAGCAAGTTGTATAACAGTGTCTATAAATACGATACCAGTGGTGTATTTGAAACAAAGCATGTGTATTTGTATATGTGCATTTTATGGAAAACGTCTGGAAAATATGTTTCACACTGTTAAAAAGTAGTTATTAGCTATCTCTGGTGAGATCATGAGCTGCGTGGGAGTGAGCAAAAGGAATGAGGAACTTCAACTCCTTTACCTTAATTTTATATTGTTGGAACATTTTAAAGAGATTAGGTGTGACTTCTATGTTAATTTTTAAAAACTAAACTGAGAAAATATGATAAAGAAATGGTCACAGGAAATGGTCAAATAGTGGCCCACGATACATCAGAAATGCGTGCCCTGTCTTTCCAGAGAAATCGAGCTCCCAAAAACGTTTGAGGTAAATCCCTGCTTTTTGGCTCCTCAATAATGGGATATTATACTGTACCTTATTGAGTACATTGATGTTTTTTTCCATTCCCCTAAATGCTATTTGCTGAAACTGCTCAAAAAGGCTTTCTGAGGTGGCCCTCCCTGTTGGTGTCTTTGTTCCAGCCCGCCCGCCCCGAAAGGCAGGAGTCTCTCTGCCTTCAAGGAGCTGGAAACACAGTCACACAGCTCTCTCACTACAGAGGCCGGGCTTGTTGCAAACCAGGAGTCGTATTTGTGTTTACTTTCCTGCCTTGCGCAGTTGAGCTGCACTTGAGTGACTCCATTAACAAGCATGAAGTTACTTAATGATAAAATCCTGGCCTTGCCTGTCTGCTGTTTTGTTACGCTGCCATCCTGTGAACGGCCTTCTGTGTAAGTCACATTTGACAGTCTGCGTCTCAAATATGCTCCGAGAGTTGGAAAAGCCTCTCAGACAGCGTTTTCAAATGGGATCCCATGGAAATAGCCTCTTGCTTCTCAATTAGCTGTAAGAAGGCCCCCCACCCCTGTTACATTTTCTTCTGCCTTAGGCATGTGTGAAAATGATGCAGGAAAAAAAGACACTTCTGAGATCATTTTCAAAGTCCTTATGTGAATCCTAGTTTCTAGGTGCTTACACTGCAATTCACCTACTGAAATAAACATATTTGGCAAATAGACGTGATCTGCTTTCTGGGATTGATAGCAAACACTGAAGATCAAATAACAGCCCTAATCATTTCTGCATGTGCAGTTTTCAGGTGGCTCCCAGTCCTACGACCAGGAACAAAGTTTACAGTTTATCGAACTTGCAGTAGTTCTGGGCTTTGCTCTCTTCTGGGCAGCGTTCTCTTGCTCCCTCAATGTTCTGTTTGAAGTCCTCTGCCCACTCCCCAAATTTTAACATGTAATTTATGACCGTATTAATTATTTTACTCAGGAGGGAGGGATCAAGTGTGGAAGCCAAAATTATCCAAATAAGGATGGTGCTGGAACAACCTATGATCTGAAACTGGGGGGTGGGGGGCACCCCCCATCTTCCTCTGAGGCAGCTGGAATGTCTGCTAATTTTGATCACTTGAAAATATAATGGCTGCGTTTGCAGGTATTTCTGAGCAATCATTTAGATTCCTTTAAAGGTAGGTGAAATGTTACAACAGAACAGGAATGGACTGTCTCTTGAGATGAAAAAGGGAACCACTGGCTATTGTCTGACCTCCCCAGTGCCTGATTGACTAGTGGAAATCACATCTCCATGGGAACAGATAAATGTCTGCTTTTCATGGCGTGAAATAACCAACTCAGCCCGCAAAGCCTCACCAACCTAGCACTTTATTTGGGCGGCTGTAAGCAGCCTCTCCCTTTTCATGTTCAGCCAAATTATCTGCCAGAATTTCTTTTCAAGTCTAGGGGAAGGGAAAAAAAAAAAGGGAGTTTCCTCCCTCCATCCCCCTTCTGTATGGAGTTAATTACTGTATTTTCAACTGGGAGGGTGAAAAAAATACACGCGGAGCTGAAATAGCACACGAAACAACGGCTGACATGGGGTATCTGCCTGTTGTTGATTAGCTTTTGGTGATTTTTGTAGAAAGTATTGAGGTCTGCTGCTGTATTTGGGAAATGTCAGGAGGGTCATGATACAGCCTGAGAGGCAGGTCCTGGGGCTGGTTGTTTTTTGTTTGTTTACTGTTGTGCCAGCATTTGGCTGTGTGACCTTAGAAAAGTGGACACCAGCTCTGTTTTAATACTGTGATCTGAGAAGGGAAGGTAATGGGAAGGATGAAAAAACAAATGCCAGAGAGTATCAGGTATCTGCCTCCCCTCCCCCTAGAAGCCCCAACATCTGCCATTTTAACTTTCTGATCACTGATCCAGTGCTCTCTGCCAGCAAAATTAGAGAACAGCTCTCAGGAGAGCAGGGGCTTTCTCCGGTGGTTTCAGACACTTCAGCTTCTGTTCCTGGTTAAAAATACCACCGGAAGCAGCATTTTCTGATGATATTACGATACTTCCAGTCCAGCTTCTGAATCAGAGGAAAAAAAAGAAATGAAAGGGGAAAAAAATAAAAAGAAAAGAATGCAGGTGAAATATACAGAGATATTTATCCATCTACCTATTTTTCAACGCATCAAGTTGAGCTCTTAGGAGGAAAATGTCTTAGCCTGTTTGGTTCTAAAACTGGGCACAAGAATGTGTGCGGGTTCTTTATTTTATTGGAATCCATTTGCCCGTTCCTATTATTCCCTGCTTTGTCCTTGGAGCTATTTGCTCCTTTGTCTTTCTCCTCTTCCTCAGCACCTCCACCCACCCACCCAACAAGTCTGAGCAGGAAAAGTGTAAGGCCCAGTGAACTGCAAACCTACTAGGCATTTTTCAAAAGAGTCCAGGTTAAAGATACCTGCAGGTAATTTGTCCATGAAGCAATCAAGTCTCAACTCCAGCTCTTCCGTGGACGTGATTCCTAAATATCAAAACCCCAGCGGTCTTTATCTGGACCAGCTGCTTCTGATGTCGGGAAGGAATGTGGCACATCAAGTGTGTGAACACTGCCTCTATTGTATCCAAACAGGCTGATTGAAGCCTGGATAATTGGCATGTAACCTTCTCTATTAATAGTGCAGACAGATATGTGAATTAGCTGAATCCCTTCAACATATGCCATGCATTAGCTAAAGGGGCTTACAATTCTCTTAACATCTCAGCTATTACACCAATAATTAGGCTTTAGAACTAGATAACTTTGGGGGAAAATCAATAAATAATGGGGAAGTTGAGCACTACCTCTGAATAAGAAGTGACTGTAGTATTATCGTTAAGTCCAGTCCAGCACTGAGAGTGGTCATCACTGATTATTTGGGAGCTTGAAGGTTTGGGGTTTTTGGAGAGAGACAGACAGAGAGAGAGAGACAGAGAGAGAGAGAGAATGTGTGTGTGTGTTGCTGAAGCTAAGTTTCTGGAGGAGATTATTAAATTTCAGGAGTCTTTGTTTGCCTTCTAGAGCCATGGAGGTATATAAATAGCAGAGTAATACACTTATGTCCTGTTTGACTATCTTGTAAAGGAACCTGCCCTGCTGTGGTCTGAAACACTGGAGAGGCTATTTAGAGCTGTGCATTGCTAAATACCTGGTTAGTCTCACATCAATTCCTAAGGCTAGAGGAAATACCATAGGCTGATGATTAAGAGCATAAACTGCAGCCAGACTGCCTGGGTTTAAGCACAGCTCTCCCACATACTAGCATGTGACCTTGGATAACTTGTCTACCTCTCTGTGTCTCAGTTTCATCATCTGGAAAACGGAGAGATAATAGTTCTTAGCCCACTGGGACACTGTCATTGTAAGGATTATTAAGTTATTACTTACAAAATGTTCAGAACAGTATTGGAGTATAAATAATTTTGTTTTTGAGGCGAAGTATTGCTCTTGTTGCCCAGGCTGGAGTACAGTGGCACAATCTCAGTTCACTGCAACCTCCGCCTCCCGGGTTCAAGTGATTCTCCTGCCTCTGCCTCCCGAGTAACTGGGATTACAGGTGCCTGCCACCACCCCCGGCTAATTTTTATATTTTTAGTAGAGACGGGGTTTCGCCATGTTAGCCAGGCTGGTCTCGAACTCCTAACCTCAAGTGATCCTCCCACCTTGGCCTCCTAAAGTGCTGGGATTACAGGCATGAGCCACTGCACCTGGCCTACTTTTCCCTTTTCATTGAATAAATATGCATTGAAAGTGTTTTTCAAACTGCAGGTTGTGACCTGTCAGTAGGTGGTAAGATCAATTTAGTGGGTCATGGCTATTACTTTTAGATGGAATGGAATGAATGACATATAAGTAAGATAAGTACTATTTTGTGAAACTTTTTGCTGTGTGTGTATTTGTGTATTGTATGTGTATATAGTAGTTAACAATGTAAAAATGTATTTCTTTGAATGGATGAAGCTAGAAAATTTTTAGAACTTGCAATGAAATAATTTAAAACCTGGAAACAAGCTAAATACATAAATAGATGGGTTAAATAAATTATTTTATATCCACACAATGAATTATCAGGCAATTATTAATAAGAAAGAGATCAACTTCCAAGTGCTTATTTGTACCGGTCTCCCAGAAATATTATTCTGTAAAAACAGAAGGCATTGCAGAGTGTATTTATTACAATTCAAAAGGAAACTTTCTTTGGGGTGTGTTTGCTTTAAGAACATTGAAACTCATTCTGCTGGCTGACAGACCTTGGGCTAAGTGGAGTCAGATCTACCCCGAGGATCACTTGCTCAGTGATTGGAGACCCTATCCATCCAGTTGAGCGAGCCCAAAGCCTTGAAGTCATTGTTGACATGGCTGTGTGTCTCACTCACCATAGGGATCCAGAATCCTTTCATTCAGCTTCATCTTTACCCTTAACACCTATTCCAAGCTTCTGTCCTCTCTCTCCCGGGCAACCACATCAACTGCTAACTCATCTCCCTGCAGCCTCCTAAGCAGTCCCCCTCGCTCAAGCCTCTTAGCTGGTCTCCTTGCACACATTCTTGTTCCCTTCCCATCCATATCCCCACCTTAGCCAGACCAACATCCTCCGCTCTCCCTTCCTTGTTTAAATTCTTGCCATGCTTCCTTGCTGCTCTTGGGACAAAGACCAAAATCCTACTATGGCCTTTGTATATTTCCTACTGATGTCATAGCCAAGTACAACAAACTGGGTGACTTAAAACAACAGAAATTTATTTCCTAAGAGTTCTGGGGGCTAGAAGTCCAGAATCGAGGTGTCGGGAGAGCCACCTTCTTCTGGAGGGGAGAATCTTTCCTTGCCTCGCCCTACTTGGCAATCGATCCTTGACATTCCTCGCAGCTAGTTCACTCCAATGTCTTCCTCTGTTGTCACATGGCTTTCTCCCTGTGGATCTGTGTCTTCTTTTTTTTGTTTTTGTTTTGAGGTGGAGTCTCGCTCTGTCTCCCAGGCTGGAGTGCAGTGGCGTGATCTCGGCTCACTGCAAGCTCTGCCTCCCAGGTTCACGCCATTCTCCTGCCTTAGCCTCCCGAGTAGCTGGGACTATAGGCACCCGCCACCACGCCTGGCTAATTTTTTGTATTTTTAGTAGAAACGGGGTTTCATTGTGTTAGCCAGGATGGTCTCCAGCTCCTGACCTCGTGATCTGCCCACCTTGGCCTCCCAAAGTGCTGGGATTATAGGTGTGAGCCACTGCTCCCGGTGATCTGTGTCTTCATATAAGAACATCAGTCCCATTGGATTAGGAACCCACCCTACGGTATGACCTCATCTTCACTAATTACATGTGCAATGACCCTGTTTCCAAATAAGGTCCTATTCAGAAATACTGGCAGATAGGGCTCTACTTCATCTTTTTGAAGGGATATATTCCAACCCATGACAGGCTTTGAGATGCTCTTCAGCTAGGCCCATGCCTCCCACTCTGGCTTTCTCTCCTATCACCCCTTGCCCTATTTTTTGACTCTGTCCGCACAGACCTGTTTCAAATGGTCCAGGTTGCCTCTCGCCACAGGATTTTGCTCAGGTGTTTTACATTTCCCCCTGCGTGGAATATTTTCCCCTTCCTCACTCCAACCTCTACTCTCATTTCACCTCTAGATCTCGGCTCCCTTGTCCGATGGGGACGCCTTTCTTAAATGACTCTGCCCCCAGACGAAGTCAAATTCCTTTAATTCCACAAAATTTTATAACACCACTTCTTGTTTGCTAGTCTCGTCATGGGTGTAGCTTTGCATTTATCTGCTTGTTGGATGACTGTCTTCTACTCCACACCACTAAAAATTCCTGGAAGGCAAGAACAGTGTCTATTTTTTTTTTTTTTTTGAGATGGAGTTTCGCTCTTGTTGCCCAGGCTGGAGTGCAATGGCGCAATCTCGGCTCACCGCAACCTCCGCCTTCCAGCTTCAAGCAATTCTCCTGCCTCAGCCTCCCAAGTAGCTGGGATTACAGGCATGTGCCACCAAGCGAGGCTAATTTTTGTATTTTCAGTAGAGTGTACTAATACTGTAGGATGGGTTCCTAATCCAATGGGACTGATGCCCTTATAAGAAGACACAGATCCACAGGGATAAAGCCATGTGACAACAGAGGAAGACATTGGAGTGAACTAGCTGCAAGGAATGTCAAGGATCCATGGCCAAGTAGGGCGGGGATTCTCCATGTTGGTGAGGCTGGTCTCGAACTCCCAATCTCAGGCGATCCGCCTGCCTCGGCCTCCCAAAGTGCTCGGATTACAGGCGTGAGCCACCCAGCCTAGTCAACAGTGTCCGTTTTTGCTCACCATTTTATCTTCATCTCTTAGCACAGTACATAGCATCTACTGGGCACTTAATAATATTTTTGGATAGAGAGATGAATGAATGAGTGAATGAATAAATGACACATAGATTTTTCAAACATTCAGTTCACAAATATAATTCATGACTTGCAGGTGAGAAAGGCAGAAGATTATAGACAGGGTCAGTTTCCATAAAAACTAATCACACATTCAAGAATCTTGGCCAGGAGCGGTGGCTCATACCTCTAATCCCAGCACTTTGGGAGGCCAAGGTGGGTGGATCACCTAGATCAAAATTTCAAGACCAACCTGGCCAACAGGGTGAAACCTCGTCTCTACTAAAAATAGAAAACTTAGCTGGGCATGGTGGCAGATGCCTGTAAACCCAGCTACTCAGGAGGCTGAAGCAGGAGAATTGCTTGATCCCAGGAGGGGGAGGTTGCATTGAGCCAAGATCCCACCACTGTACTCCAGTCTGGGCGACAAGAGTGAAACTCCATCTGAAAAAAAAAAAAAAAGAAATTGTGTTGATGGTTTTCACAAGAGGCATTTTTAAAAAAATTGATAGTTTTTACAAGAGGCATTAAAAAAAAGAACTTTTGCCAATTGGGACTTCTCAAAGGAATATGACTTATCTGGGAGCAGTTAGGGCAAACTCTTGGAGAAGCTGTGTATCAAAAGCAGAAGTAATTTGTAACTTACACCTAAACGTGTGAGAAATTACTCAGCTTCTCAGCTTCTAAATATCTATTGTCATATATCAATAAGAATTTGCAAGATTCCTCCCTACTGGAACCAACATTAAAGTTGAGCTTTAGGTGGCTGTGTTAGTCCGTTACTGCTCCTACGATAAAATGCCCCGGACTGGGTAATTTATAAATAATGGAAATGTATTTTTCATAGTTCTGGAGGCTGGGATGTCCAAGATCAAGGCACCAGCAGATTGAGTAAGGACTTCCTGTGCTTCCAAAATGGAGCATTGCTGTTGCATCCTCTAAATAGAATGAACACAGGGTCCTCACATGGCAGAAGAGTAGGAGAGAAAAACTCTCGTCCTCAAGCCCTTCTATAAGGACAGAGTCCTCACAGCCTAATCACCTCCCAAGGGCCTCAGCTCTTAATACTATCACTTGGGGATTAAGTTCCTACATATTTTATATATATATATATATATTTATTTATTTATTTATTTATACAGAGTCTTGCTCTGTTGCTCAGGCTGGAGTGCAGTGGCATGATCTCGGCTCACCACAACCTCTGCCTCCCGGGTTCAAGCGATTGTCCTGTCTCAGCTTCCCGAGTAGCTGGGATTACAGGCGCCTGCCACCATGCCTGGCTAATTTTTGTTTTTTTGGTTTTTTTGTTTTTTTTTTTGAGACGGAGTCTTTCTCTGTCCTCCAGGCTGGAGTGCGGTGGCGCGATCTCGGCTCACCGCAACCTCCACCTCCTGGATTCACGCCATTCTCCTGCCTCAGCCTCCCGAGTAGCTGGGACCACAGGCGCCCACCAACACGCCCGGCTAATTTTTTTGTATTTTTTAGTAGAGACGGGGTTTCACCGTGTTAGCCAGGATGGTCTCGATCTCCTGACCTCGTGATCCACCCGCCTCGGCCTCCCAAAGTGCTGGGATTACAGGCTTGAGCCACCGCGCCCGGCCTAATTTTTGTATTTTTAATAGAGATGGGGTTTCACTATCTTGGCCAGGCTGGTCTCACACTCCTGACCTTGTGATCCACCCACCTCGGCCTCCCAAAGTGCTGGGATTACAGGCGTGAGCCACTGCGCCCGGCCTCCTACGTATAAATTTTAAAGGATATGTATTCAAACTGCAGCAGATCAAAGCATGATGTAGGCTGATTGAAACAAAACAAAACAAAACATAGCAGTGAGCAACTGTCCCAGTTTTTCCTGGACTGAGGGGTTTCCTTGGACACAGGACTTTCAGTACTAAAATGTAAAAATCTCAGACAAACTGGGACAAGCTGGTCAAACCTAGTTGAGTTTGAATTTGATATTTAACACTTTCAACATCTTAATGACATTTAAGATGTGAAAATAGGCCAGGCGCGGAGGCTCACGCCTGTAATCCCAGCATTTTGGGAGGCTGAGGCGGGTGGATCACGAGGTCAGGAGATCGAGACCATCCTGGCTAACATGGTGAAACCCCGTCTCTACTAAAAATACAAAAAAATTAGCCGGGTGTGGCCAGGCGCGGTGGCTCACGCTTGTAATCCCAGCACTTTGGGAGGCCGAGGTGGGCGGATCACGAGGTCAGGAGATCGAGACCACGGTGAAACCCCGTCTCTACTAAAAATACAAAAAATTAGCCGGGTGTGGTGGCGGGCGCCTGTAGTCCCAGCTACTCGGAGAGGCTGAGCCAGGAGAATGGCGTGAACCCGGGAGGCGGCGCTTGCAGTGAGCCGAGATTGCGCCACTGCACACCAGCCTGGGCGACAGAGTGAGACTCCGTCTCAAAAAAAAAAAAAAAAAAAATTAGCCGGGTGTGGTGGCACATGCCTGTAATCCCAGCTACTCGGGAGGCTGAGACAGGAGAATCGCTTGAACCCAGGAGATGGAGGTTGCAGTGAGCTGAAATCGTGCCATTGCATTCTAGCCTGGGCAACAAGAGTGAAACTCCATCTCCAAAAAAAAAAAAAAATGTGAAAATAGAATATATTTTTCATACTCCTCGTCACTGGGACACTATATTTCTTCATTGACAGCTTTTAATGGCCAAGGATCTTATCACTAATGAAAAAGGGAACAGGCCAGGCATGGTGGCTCACGCCTGCGATCCCAGCACTTTGGGAGGCTGAGGCAGGCAGATCACCTGAGGTTTAGGTGGGAGGATTGCTTGAGCCTGGGAGTTCAAGTCCAGCCGGGGCAAAATGGTGAGACCTCAGCTGTTAAAAATTAAAAATCAACAACAACATAAAAGAGGGAGGTAGTAGGACCTATTTCATGGAATTATTATAACTATAAGAATAGTCATGTTTGGCCGGGTGTGGTGGCTCATGCCTGTAATCCCAGCACTTTGGGAGGCCGAGGTGGGCAGATCACAAGGTCAGGAGTTCAAGACCAGCCTGGCCAATATGATGAAACCCCGTCTCTACTAAAAATACAAAGATCAGCCGGGCATGGTGGCATGCGCCTGTAGTCCCAGCTACTCAGGAGGCTGAGGCAGGAGAATCGCTTGAACCTGGGAGGCAGAGGTTACAGTGAGCCGAGATCGCACCACTGTACTCCAGCCTGGCAGACCGAGACTCCATTTCAAAAAAAAAGAAAAAGAAAAAGGGAATAGAACATGGGCATGTATTTTGCATAAAAGATAGATTTAACTTAAACCTTTACATTAAACATTCTCAGTATCTCATTCTCAATATCTATCCATTTCACTCAATTATTTGCAACATTTGTCTGATATAATGAAAGTCAGTGTATCCATTAGTTATGCCACATAACAAACCACTCCAACATTTAGTGGCTAAAAACAACCATTTGTTTAGCTCGTGACTTTGTAGGTGGGCTGAGAGGTTCTTCCTTTCTGCGCCAGCTCATATGATCACTGCTGGGTATTCCCAGGTGTCTGTGGTCAGCTGGTGGCTAGATGATCCTAAGACGGCTTCCTGTCTATGTGTGGTGGTTGGAGGCTATCACCTGGGTAACAATAGCAACTGGGTCACATGTCTGGATGTCATCATCCAACAGGCTAGCTCCTTCACATGAAGTTATAGGGTTCCCAGGAGAAGTAAGAAGGCAAACCCCAAGGTACAAGTACTTTTTTTTGAGGCAGGGTCTCACTTTGTCACCTATGCTGGAGTGCAGTGATGCAATCTCGGCTCACTACAACCTCTGCTTCCTGGGCTCAAGGGGTTCTCCTGCCTCATTCTCCCAAGTAGTTGGGATTACAGGCACCTGCCACCATGCCCAGCTAATTTTTGTATTTTTGGTAGAGATAGGGTTTCACCGTGTTGGCCAGGCCAGTCTTGAACTCCTGACCTCAAGTGATCCACCCGCCTCGGCCTCCCAAAGTGCTGGGATTACAGGCGTGAGCCACCACGCCCGGCCAAACTTACTCTGATCGTAAAAATTCCCAAAGAGCAAAAGTCCCATTTGACAACTGTAGTGCTTACAAGTACTTTGGAAGCCTCTGTTTCCCCAACATTTGCTAATGACATATTGGCCAAAACAAATCACATGGCTCAGCCCAGATTCAAAGGGTAAAAAAGTGACTCCGGCTGGGCGCAGTGGCTCATGCCTGTAATCCCAGCACTTTGGGAGGCCGAGGCGGGCAGATGACCTGAGGTCGGGAGTTCAAGACCAGCCTGGCCAACATGGAGAAACCCCATCTCTACTAAAAATACAAAAAATTAGCTGGGCGTGGTGGTGGGCGCCTGTAGTCCCAGCTACTCAGGAGGCTGAGGCAGGAGAATGGCGTGAACCTGGGAGGCAGAGCTTGCAGTGAGCCGAGATCGTGCCACTGCACTCCTACCTGGGCGACAGAGTGAGACACTGTCTCAAAAAAAAAAAAAAAAGTGACCCTACTTCTTCATGGGAGGGTCTACAAAGATACACTGCACATAGAGATGGGAAAAATTCTTTAGATCTACCTCAGGTGGCATAGAGAATTTCTTTTTTTCTTTTGGGCAATATTCAATTATTAAAGTCACTCAACTTTTTGAATTTTGGCTTTCTTATAAAATTATGAGGAAGATGACAACTAAATTTGAAGCTGTATTTAAGAATGAAAAGCAATATGCCAAAAGTATAAAGCACATAACCAGACACATAGCAAACAGTGACCATTAGTTCTCCCTCTCTCTCTCTCTCACTAGCTCTGACTCTCTCTCTCTTACACACACACATACACACACGCACACACCAATAAAAAGCATTATATATAGTGGTTCAAACCAGTCTTTGGTATCCAATAGATACGGGTTTGAATTCCAGGTCTGCTGGTGACTAGTTTTAAGATATTGGACAAGTTAAGTTAATTTCTCTGGAACCTTAGTTTTCTCGTCTGGAAAATGAAAATAATGAGGTCTGAATTCCAAAATGCCTGACTGCTGGCTTTAATTACTTTCTTCTATCTGCCCTCTGTCTTTTCCTATTATTTTTTTGCTCCTTATCTAATGTAACTTCATTGCATATGTTGCAGTTAGGAATCCTTGCAGCAGGAATTCACTGCTTATCCGACTAACAATAGCTTAAGCAAGAAACACCTTTCATTATGTCACATGGCAAGAAGACTGAAGGAACCATGTGGTATAGACCTGATCTCCTTCTCTGCTCTACCCTTTTTCACAGGTTGACTTTTCTTCTCCATGCTTGTCACCTCATACTTAGACTGATCCTAATTCTTTGGGCCTGAATATTTTCTCACTTGAAACAAAATTGGGGTTTTCTTATGCTGGGTGAGGTGGCTCACATCTGTAGTCCCAGCTACTCAGGAGGCTGAGGCAGGAGGATGGCTTGAGTCCAAGAGTCTGAGTCCAGCCTGGGCAACATAGCTAGATTCTGCCTCTAAATAAATAAATAAATAAATATGGACACAGAGTGTGGCATAATAGATTGGGGGCTCAGATGGGTGAGGGGAGTCAGGGCGATGAGAGATGATAAATTATTTAATGAGTTTAATGTGTTCAGGCATGGTGCTCACGCCTGTAATTCCAGTACCTTGGGAGGCTGAGGTGGGAGGATCACTTGATCCCAGGAGTTGGAGACCAGCCTGGGCAACATGGCAAGACCCTGTCTCTAAAAAAAATTATTTAAAAAATTAATTAGTTTAATGTACATTATTCACGTGATGGCTACACAAGTCCAGACTTCATCATTATGCAATATATCCACGCAACAAAACTGCACTTGTTTTGTTTTGTTTTGTTTTGTTTGAGACAGAGTCTCTGTCCCCCAGGCTGGAGTGCAATGGTGCAATCTCAACTCACTGCAACCTCTGCCTCCCAGGGTCAAGCGATTCTCGTGCCTCAGCATCCCAAGAAGCTGGGATTACAGGCACCCGCCACCTCGCCTGGCTAATTTTTGTGTTTTTAGTAGAGACAAGGATTCACCATGTTGGCCAGGCTGGTCTCGAACTCCTGACCTCAATTGATCCACCCGCCTCAGCCTCCCAAAGTGTTGGGATTACAGGCGTGAGCCACCGCACCCAGCGTTTTTTTCTTCTTCTTGTTTTTTTTTTTTTTTTTTTTAGATTTTTTTTTCAGATTCAACCCAAGAGGACTCCTGATTCATGGCTCAACTGATCCTATGGCTCCACCCAACAGCAAGTTCTGCACACCCCTATGATTGCCTCCCCAACTAATCAGCAGCACTTATTCCCTAGCCCCCTGCCCACCAAATTGTCTAGAAAAACCCTAAGCTCCAAGCCTTCAGGGAGACTGATTTGAGTAGTAACTCCATCTCCTGCATGGCATAGCTGGCCTTGCATTAATTAAACTCTTTCTTTATTGTCGTGCCATGGTCTGAATGGATTGATTTTGTCTGTGTAGCAGGCAGGGAGATGATCACAGTCTGAAGCCCAGTGCCTCACTCAAGAACTCAGCCAAGAAGGTAGCAGAGAGTCCCAGCTGAAGTTCCCAGGCTCCAGAATCCTACTGGGGATTCTTATCCAGAGGCAACCTTAGTTGAAGCATTTAACCTCCTTGAAATTCTTTAAAGAGTTTTCTCATCTTGCGTGGTGGCTCACGCCTGTAATCCCAGCACTTTGGGAGGCCAAGGCGGGTGGATCACTTGAGGTCAGGAGTTCGAGACCAGCCTGGCCAACATAGTGAAACCCAGTCAAAAATTAGCTGGGTGTGGCGGGGGGGTGCCTGTAATTCCAGCTACTTGGGAGTCTGAGGCAGGAGAATCGCTTGAACCCAGGAGGCAAAGGTTGCAGTGAGCTGAGATTGCACCACTGCACTCCAGCCTGGGCAACAGAGGGAAACTTCATCTCAAAAAAAAAAAAAAAAATTTCTTATCTATATAATAGGGATCTCATCTATATAATAGAGATATAATCTCCCTCAAGTTGATATTGTCCTAAGGATTAAATGAAATAATGCATGCTGTGTCTGCACAAGGTGACAATACTTAATATTATCATAGTTTAACTCATTCTCTGACTACCAGGGTTGTTGCCCTTATAGCAGTGTCAGCTACAGGTCAAATTCAAGCTCAAGCACATGCTCTTTGGCCCAGAGAATGTTTTTATAAATGTGGAAAGTTCTTCTAATAAAATGTATACTTTCAGCTTACATAGAAAAAATTTGGTCCAAAAATTAGAAAAAGTTTAAAAATTTTTTTAATTAGAAAAATTAATGATAGAGGAGACTCACTTGAACCCAAGAGGCAGAGGTTGCAGTGAGCCGAGATCACGCCACTGCACTCTAGCCAGGGTGACAGAGCAAGAGTCCATCTCAAAAAAAAATAAATAAATAAAAATGAATGCTAGAATCATACTCTCAAAGGGCACCAGCAGCTGGAGGCTAGTAGCAGGTGCCCATTTCAGGGCTCTCCAGTTCATCAGTCGCCACCCCTTCCTATTGCATTAGACTTGGTCCAGTTTACCCGTATCCTGCCCTGGTGGGCATTTGAGTTTGCCAGTGAGGATCCCAGCAGGAAACAGATGCCCCCTTAAAATAGGGTTAGCATCAGGCAGGGCGCGGTGGCTCACGTCTGTAATCCCAGCACTTTGGGAGGCCAAGGTGGGCGGATCACCTGAGGTTGGGACTTCGAGACCAGCCTGACGAACATGGAGAAACCCCGTCTCTACTAAAAATGCAAAATTAGCCTGGCGTGATGGCACATGCCTGTAATCCCAGCTACTCGGGAGGCTGAGGCAGGAGAATCGCTTGAACCCAGGAGGCGGAGGTTGTGGTGAGCCGCGATTGCGCCATTGCACTCCAGCCTGGGCAGCAACAAGAGTGAAACTCCGACACAAAAAAAAAAAAAAAAAAAAGAGAGAGGAGCCAGAAGTAGTGAATGCCCTGAGGCTAATCGCAGCAGCAGGGAGCCATTATTGCCCCCAGGCCAGAAAGGCAAAGGTAGGTGTGGTTCCCAGAATCTGAAGTACACAGCTGTAGAGAAAGCGACCTGAACAGGGCTGTGACCTTCAGGAGAGAGACGCAGCCAGCCTGGGGCAACCTAGCAGAGAGGGCGCCAGGGAAATATATGCTCCAACCTCCCTTTCTCCTCCCTCCATCTCCTCCAGGTGTCTCCCGTTGGCTAAACCCAACTAGAAACTATAGAGTAGGGGAACCTGTTAATACCGTCCAGGGAAGGCCGCCACGGAGCCCGGAGGGCAGGGTCGGAGAGGAGATCCAGAAGAGGAAATGAAAAACATGGCCAGGGCGGGCGCGGTGGTTCCTGCCTGTAATCCCAGCACTTTGGGAGGGCGAGGCAAGCGGATCACTTGAGATCAGGAGGAGGAGTTCGAGACCAGCCTGGCCAATATGGTAAAACCTCGTCTCTACTAAAAATACGCTGGGCATGGTTGTGGGCGCCTGTAATCTCAGCTACTCGGGAGGCTGAGGCAGGAGAATCGCATGAACCCGGGAGGCGGAGCTTGCAGTGAGCCGAGATCCGCCACTGCACTCCAGCCTGGGCAACAGTGAGGCTCCGTCTCAAAATAAAATAAAATAAAATAAAATAGAAAAGAAAAGAAAGAAAAATAAAAAAATATGGCCGGCACAGTGGCTCATGCTTGTAATCCCAGCACTTTGGGAGGCCGAGGCGGGTGGATCACCTGAGGTCAGGAGTTCGAGACCAGCCTGGCCAACATGGTGAAACTCTGTCTCTACTAAATACAAAAAATTAGCCAGGCGTGGTGGCAGGCACCTCTAATATTTTAGAATTGCTTGAACCCAGGAGACGGAGGTTGAAGTGGGCTGAGATTGTGCCATTGCACTCCAGTCTGGGTATGAAGAGCAAAAACTCTGTCTCAAAAAAAAAAAAAAAAAAAAAAAAAAGAGAACAAGAAAAATATTTACATGCCATCATTGATTTTAAAATTCTTCCTGGCGGCCGGGCGCGGTGGCTCACGCTTGTAATCCCAGCACTTTGGGAGGCCAAGGCGGGCAGATCACGAGGTCAGGAGATCGAGACCACGGTGAAACCCCGTCTCTACTAAAAATACGAAAAATTAGCCGGGTGTGGTGGCGGGCGCCTGTAGTCCCAGCTACTCGGAGAGGCTGAGGCAGGAGAATGGCGGGAACCCGGGAGGCGGAGCTTGCAGTGAGCCGAGATCGTGCCACTGCACTCCAGCCTGGGTGCCTGGGTGACAGAGTGAGACTCCGTCTCAAAAAAAAAAAAAATTCTTCCTGGCGAGGCACATTGGCTCACAGCTCTAATTCCTGCACTTTGGGAGGCTGAGGTGGGCAGATCCCTTGAGTCCAGGAGCTCGAGACCAACCTGGCCAAACATGACAAAACCCCGTCTCCAAAAAAATACATAAATTTGCCGGGCGTGGTGGTGCGTGTCTGTAGTCCCAGCTACTTGAAAGGCTGGAGTGGGATGGTTTGAGTCCGGGAGCAGAGGTTGCAGTGAGCCGAGATAATGCCACTGCCCTCCAGCCTGGGTGACAGAGTGAGACTCTGTCTCAAAAAAATTATTCCTAATAATGGTAGATAATAGCCAACACCACCTTCTTCAATACTCAAATGTTAGATACCAGTTCCTCTATAAAATATTTTTAGACCGCTTTCCCACCCAATAATAGAACTGAACCTCTTCTTGGTTTCTCTCGATTGTACCCCATTCATATTTCTGTTCTCCACCCAACACTTTTTTATTCTTGATCGTCCTCCAGGCTACCTCTGCTCACTCTGCCCTGATAACACTGAATACAGGAACTGTCTCAATCATCCAGAACTCCTGGAACCAAGCACTCAGCCCGACACGTCATAATTATTAAAAACTCGGAGGTTGTGAGTGGATTTCCATGTATTGTTCTAGATGATGGAGAGGCCTGAAGAGTGAGGAGTGGGGAAGAAATGTCATCGCTGTTTTCACCTGCACCCTTGTTTCGGAGAAGTGAATAGTCATTCATCTCCGGTCAACAAAATGATAATAGTAGCAGTAACAATAATAATCTCTTTTTTTGAGCACTTCTTATGTGCCAAGCACTTTATGTATGCATTATCATAATTGTCTTTCAATAATATCATAAATCATATAATATTATGATCTCTATTTTTCCAGGGAAGAAACTGAGGCATAGAGAGAGTAAGTGGTGGGGTTGGGGGGGCACGGTGGCTTACGCCTGTAATCCCAGCACTTTGGGAGGCCACAGTGGGCAGATCGCTTGAGCCCAGGAGTTCGAGACCCACCTGGGCAACATGACAAAAACCCGTCTCTATAAAAGATATAAAAATCAGCAGGGCATGATGGTGTGTGCCACCAGTCCCAGCTACTCAGGAGGCTGAGGTAGGAGGATCACTTGAGCCCAGGATGTGGAGGTTGCAGTAAGCTGAGATGATGCCACTGCACTCCAGAACTGACAACAGAGTGTGAGATCCTATCTCAAAAAAATAAAACAAAACAAAACACCACCAAGTTAGTGGTGAGGGCAGGACTTGACCCCCAGATCCAACTGATGGATTTGAAGTCTTCAATCAGAACTACTACCTCTCCATTGTTCACATAGCCTTAAATTACTATTACTTCTACTACTTGTAAGCTGGACTATATGTTTGTTATTTTTATTAAATGTATTTGGAATTTTGATTCAGCAGTAAATACAGATCCAAATGAAACAGTGGCTTAAGCACAGAAAGGTTGTTTCCTTCATATAACAAGAAGTCCAGAGGTCAGCTCCTGCTGGTTTGATTCGTTGGTTCAAGGATGCAAACGATGAGATTTCTAATATTTTCTCGGACTTGCCCTCTTAGTCACAAAATTGCCACTTAAGCTCCATCAATCATTCCCATATTCCAGGCAGATAAAAAAAGAAAAGTAGAAGGCAAAATGGCACCTGCCCAAGAGATAAGGCCTAGGCCGGGCATGGTGTCTCACACCTGTAATCCCAGCACTTTGGGAGGCAGAGGTGGGCGGATCAGCTTGAGGCCAGGAGTTCAAGACCAGCCTGGCCAAAATGGTGAAACCCCGTCTCTACTAAAAATATAAAAAATTAGCTGGGTGTGGTGGCACACAACTGTTATTTATCTCAGATACCGGGGAGGCTGAGGCATGAGAATCACTTGAGCCTGGGAAGTGGAGGTTGCAGTGAGCCGATTGCTATTGCACCACTGCACTCCAGCCTGGGCGATACAGTGAGACCCTGTCTCAAAAAAAAAAAAAAAAAAAAAAAAGATAAGGCCTTTTTACAGAGCATTCCCAGATGTCTCATCTATATCTGCTTTCACTTCAGGAGTCACCCCTATTGGCAAGTGAGACTAGGATGTAGATATATTTAACTGAGGACATTGCTGACCCCAACAGTATGGTTACTCTGTTCACAAGGAATAGGGATGGTGGGTTGGCAGGTAACATTCTCTGCCACACTTCAAGTATCTGTTTATGTCTATCACTTCATATCTTTCTGTTTTGTTTTGTTTTGTTTTAGACAGAGTCTCACTGTCGCCCAGGCTGGAGTACAGTGGCACGATCTCAGCTCACTGCAACTTCCACCTCCTGGGTTCAAGCAATTCTCCTGCCTCAACCTCCTGAGTAAATGGGATTACAGGCGCATGCCACCATGCCCAGCTAATTTTTATATTTTTAGTAGAGACAGGGTTTCACCATGTTGACCAGGCTGGTCTCGAACTCTGGCCTCAGGTGATCTGCCCACCTTGGCCTCCTAAAGTGCTGGGATTACAGGCATGAGCCACTGTGCCCAGTCAATTCATATCTATATCTTTAAATATTTATGCCTTATCCCAGGGGTTGGCAAACTAAGCCTACTGCCTGTTTCAATAAATAAAGTTTTATTGGAAAACAGCCATGCTCATTCATTTACATATTGTGTATGGCTGCTTTCACAGGCAAGGTAGAGTTTAATAGTTGCTACAGAGAGGCCAGGTGGGCACAGTGGCTCACGCCTGTAATCTCAGCATTTTGGGAGGCAGAGGCAAGAGGATCACATGAAGCCAGGAGTTCAAGACCAGCCTGGCCAACATGGCGAAACCCTGTCTCTACTAAAAATACAAAAATTAGTCAGGTATGGTGGTGCAGGCCTGTAATCCCAGCTATGGGCTGAGGCACAAGAATCATTTGAAGGCCGGGCACGGTGGCTCACGCTTGTAATCCCAGCACTTTGGGAGGCCGAGGCGGGCGGATCACGAGGTCAGGAGATCGAGACCACGGTGAAACCCCGTCTCTACTAAAAATAACAAAAAATTAGCCGGGCGTGGTGGCAGGCGCCTGTAGTCCCAGCTACTCGGAGAGGCTGAGGCAGGAGAATGGCGTGAACCCGGGAGGCGGAGCTTGCAGTGAGCCGAGATTGCGCCACTGCACTCCAGCCTGGGCGACAGAGCGAGACTCCGTCTCAAAAAAAAAAAAAAAAAAAAAAAAAGAAGAATCATTTGAACCCGGTTTGTGGAGGTTACAGTGAGCCAAGATCACATCATTGCACTCCAGCCTAAGCGTCAGAGCAACACCCTGTCTCAAAAAGAAAAAAAAAAAAAAAAGTTACTACAGAGGCCATCTGGCCTCCAAAGCCTAAAATATGTTTTTTTTTTAATAGTTAATATCTCACCATTTACCAAAAAATTTTACCAACTCCTCTTTAATTCTATTTCTTTTTGCCTTTGGAAAAACAAATTGTACCTCACTGTGACTCATTCACTGAAATGAGAATAGACCCAAATGTAGTAGGTAAGCCAGGAAGCAATCCTGCGTCATAATTTTTTTTTTTTTTTTTTTTTTTTGAGACAGAGTCTCGCTCTGTTGCCCAGGTTGGAGTGCAGGGGCGTGATCTCAGCTCACTGCAAGCTATGCCTCCCTGGTTCACACCATTCTCCTGCCTCAGTGTCCTGAGTAGCTGGGACTGCAGGCGCCCGCCACCATGCCTGGCTAATTTTTTGTATTTTTAGTAGAGACAGGGTTTCACCGTGTTAGCCAGGATGGTCTCGATCTCCTGACCTCGTGATCCGCCCACCTTGGCCTCCCAAAGCACTGGGATTACAGGCGTGAGCCACCGCACCTGGCCTCTGTCATAGCTTTAGTGTCTGTTTGTCATTCGTGCTGTGGCTCCAATTAACAAAGACCATTCAAAGAGCATATGAGATTTAAGAGGCGTTTCCACTGTGATTTGCTGCAAGGTCTGAGCAATTTGATGTCATTTTTCAATATCTCTCGCAACAATGGCAATCATTTTCACTAAAGAATAAACACACTTTTTGACTCCAGATGGCCAGAGACATTCCAGAAGATTCACACACAGGAATAATCTAAAATTATTCAGCTTTGGCCAGACATGGTGGCTCACTCCTGTAATCCCAGCACTTTGGGAGGCCGAGGCAGGCAGATCACCTGAGGTCAGGAGTTTGAGACCAGCCTCATCAACATGGAGAAACCCTGTCTCTACTAAAAATACAAAATTATCCGGGCATGGTGGTGCATGCCTGTAATCCCAGCTACTCGGGAGACTGAGGCAACAGAATCACTTGAACCTGGGAGGCAGAGGTTTTGGTGAGCCAAGATCACACTATTGCACTCCAGTCTGGGCAACAAGAGCGAAACTGCATCTCAAAATAAATAAATAAAATAAAATATTTCAGCTTTGTACTCTATAGGAATATCACATTCAAAGGCAACTTTGTATATGTGGGGATAATTACAAGTTTAATGGTAAGTGCAAATTATCTGAGCAATAATTTCTATGAAGAATTATACAGAAGTATACAGAGTGTTGATTGAAGAATATCTTTTTTTTTTTTTTTTTTTTTTTTGTGAGTCTCACTCTGTCGCCAGGCTGGAGTGCAGTGGTACAATATCACCTCACTGCAACCTCCGCCTCCTGGGTTCAAGTGATTCTCCTGCCTCAGCCTCCCAAGTAGCTGGGACTACAGGTGTGCACCACCATGCCTAGCTAATTTTTATATTTTTAGTAGAGACAGGGTTTCACCATGTTGGCCAGGATGGTCTCAATCTCTTGACCTCGTGTTCTACCCACCTCAGCCTCCCAAAGCATGGGGATTACAGGCTTGAGCCACCATGCCCAGCCGAAGAATATCTTTTTTTCTTTTTTTTGAGACGGAGTTTCGCTCTTGTTGCCCAGGCTGGAGGGCTATGGCGCCATCTCGGCTCACCGCAATATCTGCCTCCTGGGTAAGCGATTCTCCTGCCTCAGCCTCCCAAGTAGCTGGATTACAGACAAGCACCACCATACCCAGCTAATTTTGTATTTTTAGTAGAGACAGGGTTTCTCCATGTTAGGCAGGCTGTTCTCAAACTCCCGACCTCAGGAAATCTGCTCGCCTCAGCCTCCCAAAGTGTTGGGATTATAGGCGTGAGCCACCGCGCCTGGCCCGAAGACTATTTTATAGCAAATCTCTACAGATTGAGAAAAATCGAAAGTATTTATGTACCTGTAGGCTTGTAAAAATCTGCATGCTATACTTTCATTCAATACTCAGTACAGAGCAGACACATTTTTTGCAAAGGATTTGCACCCAAATAACTTTCATAGTTCAGAAAATTTCTGTTTACCAACTTACTGGCATTATCATATGGCTATATTATATACAGTTTATAGTTCACTCAACTTGCTAGCTCCAAAATTGTGTTTCTTGACAAATTTGGGTTGTTGGGATTTTTTTAGATGGAGTTTCACTGTTGTCGCCCAGGCTGGAGTGCAACGGCCCAATCTCAGCTCTCTGCAACCTCCACCTCCCAGGTTGAAGTGGTTCTCCTGCTTCAGCCTCCCAAGTAGCTGGGATTACAGGCTTGTGCCACCACACCTGGCTAATTTTGTATTTTTAGTAGAGATGGAGTTTCCCCATGTTGGTCAGGCTGATCTCGAACTCCCGACCTCAGGTGATCCACCTGCCTCAGCCTCCCAAAGTGCTGGGATTACAGGCGTGAGCCACCTCACCAGGCCTGGCGTCTCTTCTTATAAGGATACTAATCCCATCAGATAAAGGCTCCACTCTTATGACCATATTTAACTGTAATTACTTTCTTACTCCAAATTGGGAGGGAGACACGATTCAGTCCCATAGCAACCTGTAAAACAATAATTTCTCAACAAATGGTAGCTAGTATAATTTTATTATTGTTATTAATCATCATCATAGCTTTCCAGAGCAGCCCCCACTCTGAGCTTTGCAGGTTTGTGAGTAGCTCAGACAATTACCCCTAGCTGTGGCAGATAGAAAAAGCTCATAAGGTTGGGCATGGTGGCTCATGACTATAATCGAAGAGCTCTGGGAGGCCGAGGCAGGAGGATTGCTTGCATCCAGGAATTGGCGACCAGCCTGGGTGACATAGTGAGACCCCATTTCCACAAAAAATAAAAAATGAGCCAAGTGTGGTGGTGTGTGCCTATAGTCCCAGCTACTAGGGAGGCTGAATTGGGAGGATCACTTGAGCCTGGGAGGTTGAGGCTGCAATGAGCTGTGATCACGCCAATGCACCGCAGCCTGGGCAACAGAGTGAGACCCTGTCTTAAAAAGAAAGCTCATGAGCTAATGAAATAGTCTTTCTTTCCAAGTGAAATGAAAAACTGGATTTCACAAGTAGTGATCATTGTTTATCAGGCAAAGAAGAAAAGATTTTGAAGAATATTGTGAAACGCTGAAAGGCCAAACAAAAAGAAAAAAAAAGTCCTCTTTTCTCATTGGCAGACAGAGGAGATGGGTAAGGAGGCATCTTTCTGCAAGGCCAGTTCAGCCTGGAGACGAATGTGAGAGCTTCAGGGAAAACCAGCTCCCGCTCGGGCCCCCAGAATGGTGGGTGAGCTCTGATGGGGACTGAAGCCAACATGGGGCTCTTCTTTTTTTTTTTTGAGACGGAGTCTCTCTCTGTCGCCCAGGCTGGAGTGCAGTGCAGTGGCGCCATCTCGGCTCACTGCAAGCTCCGCCTCCCGGGTTCACGCCATTCTCCTGCCTCAGCCTCTCCGAGTAGCTGGGACTACAGGCGCCCGCCCGGCTAATTTATTTTTTGTATTTTTAGTAGAGACGGGGTTTCACCGTGGTCTCGATCTCCTGACCTCGTGATCCGCCCACCTCGGCCTCCCAAAGTGCTGGGATTACAAGCGTGAGCCACCGCGCCCGGCCAACATGGGGCTTTTCTGGTGACTGCAGTGGATAGACGTGTTGGCTCTGTAAAGAAAGAGCCAGGCAGATGGCTACCAGCTCCAATTACTTTCCAGTCGTTTCTCAAGTGTGTAAACTCTCTGGGTGCTATTGTCCTCCGCCCCCCTTTCAGGAGGGTATTAATGCCAGATTAGTGATCTGAAGCAGGCCCTCATGCCTCCGCAGGGCTGGAGACGGGTGCCTCCTTGAACGTGGTGTTTCCAAAACAAGACACTGGCCTCCAAGAATGTGTTTTATCACCTCTCAAGCCTTGAATGGGAAAATTCAGTGGAGATTTGTTTTTCATTATTTTCTCCAAAATGTGTGTAACTCCTAGAAATTTATTCCCTCAGCGGTACTCCCGCACACATGAAATACCGTACAAGGTTATTTGTTGCAGCACTGATTGTAAGAGCAAAGGAGCAGAAATTATTTAAATGCTCATTCGTAGGAGACCGGTGACAGAAATTCATTCATTAAAAGGAATACTATGCAGCAGTTACAGCAAAGAGTGAGGAGGTGCTGGCAGGTAGGAAGTGACGCCAAAATCACTGTGAAATAACAACAGCTGGGCATGGAGTCTTGTGCCTGTAATCCCAGCATTTCGGGAGGCCGAGGTGAGAGGATTACATGCCATGAGGCCAGGAGTTCGAGACCAGCCTGGCCAACATGGTGAAACCCCATCTCTACTAAAAATACAAAAATTAGCCAGGCATGGTGGCTCATGCCTATAGTCTCAGCTACTTGGGAGGCTGAGGCAGGAAGATCACTTGAACCCAGGAGGCAGAGGTTGCAGTGAGCTGAGATCGCACCACTGCATCCAGCCTGGCGACAGAGGAAGACTCTGTCTCAAAAAAAAAAGAAAAGAAAAGAAAATGTACACAATACACACCACAGAGGTTGCTTCCAGATTCATAAAATAACTTGGGAAATATATATGAGAAACTTGAAATAATAAGTTTTCTACAGGGAAGGGACTTGAAAACAGGAGGGAGACTCAAAATCCTTTGTACCTTATGAATTTGGTATCATGGCATGTATTCATTAAAAAAAAAATGTGTATATATATATATAAAAGTTTAAATAGCCGGGCACGGTGGCTCACGCCTGTAATCCCAGCACTTCAGGAGGCCAAGGCAGGCGGATCACAAGGTCAGGAGATCAAGACCATCCTGGCTAACACGGTGAAACCCCGTCTCTATTAAAAATACAAAACATTAGCCGGGTGTGGTGGCACATGCCTGTAGTCCCAGCTACTCGGGACACTGAGGCAGGAGAATCACTTGAACCCGGGAGGCGGAGGTTGCAGTGAACCGAGATCGTGCCACTACACTCCAGCCTGGGCAACAGAGTGAGTCTCAAAAAAAAAAAAAAAAAAAAAAGTTTAAATAATACCTCCCAAAATAAAATGTATGATTAATTATTATTGTATGTATTATTAATTATTATAATATTGATGCATTGAGGAAGAATGGGAAACATCCTAAACTCTTCTATTTTCTTTGTAGTTTCTTTGGTAGTTTTAGTCTGAAATAATTTGATTTTTACAGACCTACAGCGTTCCCATGGGCCATTCACCCAACTTCCCTGATTATTAACATCTTATGTAATCCTAAGTCATTTACTAAAACTAAGAAATTTATATTGATGAAATACTATTCACTAAACTTCAGACTTTATTCCAATTTCACCAGCTTTTCAATTAATGTCCTCTTCCTATTCCAGAATCCCATCCAAGACACCACACTTTTCTGAGTCTTCACATCTCCTTTCCTCCTTAAGTCAGAGACAAACTACTGTTTTATCACTGGCACTATTCTCAGCCAACAGGAAGACTCAGAGGGAAAGAAAATACTTTGATTTTTTTCCCTTTTTTTTTTGAATCAGAGTCTTGCTCTGTCATCCAGACTGGAGTTCAGTAGCGCGATCTCAGCTCACTGCAGCCTTCCCCTCCTGCATTCAAACTATTCTCGTGCTTCAGTCTCCCTAGAAGCTAGGATTACAGGCACACACCACCACGCCCGGCTAATTTTTTTTATTTTTAGTAGAGATGGGGTTTCGTCATGTTGGCCAGAATGGTCTCAAACTCCTGACCTCAAGTAATCCACCGACTCGGTCTCCCAAAGTGCTGGGATTATAGGCATGAGCCATCATCCCCAGCATCCTACTTTTTAAATGTAATTAAATAATTTTTTAAAAAGAATAATTAGGCTGGGCGCGGTGGCTCACGTCTGTAATCCCAGCACTTTAGGAGGCCAAGGCAGGTGGATCACGAGGTCAGGAATTCAAGACCAGCCTGGCCAACATGGTGAAACCCCATCTCTACTAAAAATACAAAAATTAGCTGGGCATGGTGGCAGGTGCCTGTAATCCCAGCTACTCGGGAGGCTGAGGCAGGAGAATCGCTTGAACCCGGGAGGCAGAGGTTGCAATGAACCGACATCACACCACTGCACTCCAGCTTGGGCGATAGAGTGAGACTCCATCTCAAAAAAAAAAAAAAAAGAATAATTAGTGGTGCAAGCCAGACTTATGAAGAGCTTTATTACTTGTAGGGCCCACTGTAATTGGAAACTCTGGTGCCCCTGGTTCAAATTTGTGAAGGGTTTTAAGATATCAGTATTGAAACATGAAACCGAGCATGGGGCCTTCTGAGATCAGGGCCCTGTGCAGCTGCCCAGGTTGCATACCTTGGAGCCAACCTTGGCCATGAAGGCCAAACAAAATGTCTTGGGGCCAGACTGGGATCTACCTGGGTCATCAGCTTTCCTGAATTTTATTTCACACCATAAACTCCCTCAAGAGAAGGGGCTGTGTTTCCTGAAAACCTTCCACATACTCCTTGTCTAGCAGGAGCTCAGGATTAGATGAGAGGAAGATCTGTATGATAGACCTACCTATGATAGATCTAGATTTGCATAGGTGAGGAGAAGCAGACACGCGTAGAGAGCTTCGGTAGCAGCAACTGGAGGAGCAGACAGCGTTTAATACTTTATGGGAAAGGAAACAAGTAAACTCTTTTTTTTTTTTTTTTTTTTGAGATGGAGTCTCACTCTGTCACCCAGGCCGGAGTACAGTGACATGATCTCAGCTCACTGCAACCTCTGCCTCCCAGGTTCAAGTGATTCTCTGCTTCAGCCTCCTGAGTAGCTGGGACTACAGGTTCGCGCCACCACGCCCCCGCTAATTTTTGTATTTTTAGTAGAGACGGGGTTTCCCCATGTTGGCCAGGCTGGTCTCAAACTCCTGGCCTCAAGTGATCCTCCCGCCTCGGACTCCCAAAGTGCTGGGATTATGAGCATGAGCCACCATACCCGACCAACAAGAAGTAGACTCTTAATCTTGAAGATTACAAAAATAATAATAAAAGGAATTGTCAACATTATCAAGCACTTCTTATGTGCCACACACTGTTCTGAGCATTTTACGTATATTCACTCATCTGTTTAACCTTCACAATAACCCTAAGAGGCAGGGACGATCATCGTACCCATTTTACAGATGAAGAAACTGAGGCACAGTGAAGTTAAGTCACTTGTCCCGGGTCACACAGCTAGGCAAGGGTGCAGTAGGGACGCTGTTTAGTTCGTCTGCCTCCAGAGCCAGCACCCTTAGAATGCACTGCTGCAGAATGAATGGCTGGGCTTCCAGGAAGAGGACCATGGCATCCTTAGGCTGGTACTGGAAGTTGGCCAAGGAAGTTTTTGCCAGCACCAGGTGGGATCAGGGGAATGGGAGGAGGAAACCAATAGAAAATAGATTTTGAAGGAAGAACAGGCAGCCTGGGCGGCTGGGAGGTCTGCAGAGTGGGAAGGAAGCAAAGATGGCTTCAGGTGACCCCTAGAGAAACTGACCTCTAAGCTGCTCTGCCTAAGGCAAGAAAGAAATTCAGAGGCCAGGCAATGTGGCTCAGGTGATCCACCCACCTTGGACTTTGGGAGGCCGAGGCGGGTGGATCACCTGAGGTCAGAAGTTCAAGACCAGCCTGGCCAACATGGTGAAACCCCGTCTCTACTAAACTACAAAAATTAGCTGGGTGTGGAGACGCGTGCCCGTAATCCGTGCTACTCAGGAGGCTGAGGCAGGAGAATCGCGTGAACCTGGGATGCGATGGTTGCAGATTGTGCCACTACACTCCAACCTGGGCGACAGAGACTCTTTCAGAAAAAAAAAAAAAAAACAAAAAAGAATCCTGGCCCAGGATCTGGTCCCTAAACTAAAGTCCCATCATGGGTGCCGGCTAGTGAGAGAAAGGGAGCATTCACAGCCTGGCTCACCCCAGCCCCCAGAAAGGCAGAGTCTCTCAAGCACATGCACATTTGGAGCTGGATAATTCTTTGTGGGGATTGCTTTGTGCGTTGTATATTGTGCAGCATCTCAGCACCTTCACCTGCTAGATGATCGATGGTGGTCCTCCCCGCAGTTGGGAAAACCAAAATGTCTCCAGACATTGCCAAATCAGGCCTCCACACTTGGCTAATTTTTGTATTTTAGTAGAGACGGCGTTTCACCATGTTGACCAGCCTTGGAATCAGCCACTGCTTTACGGTAACCTGCCCTCTTCTTTCCTCACCTCCATGTCACAGACGCCTGGTTTCCAGCAACTCTGGTGGATTTTGCAATAACCAAGCTGAGGACATCAGAGGAAAACTGAAACACCACAGGACACTTGACTTTTCCTGCAAAACCCCTTTCCAAAGTGAGTTCAGTGGAATTCAAGCTGATGGATGTTACATCCACGCTCAAGATACTTCGTCAGTTTGTTGTGGTTGTTAGTGATTCAGCTGCTTTGTTTTAAAAATGAAGACACCAGGGCTCACGTGAGTTAAGCGACCTGCCCAAGTTCACACAGCTTGCTGCCAAGCAAGCGGACCATTCATTTCTAACCTGCACCAGCTAGTGGGAATGCTGCCAAATGATACATTTTTGAGTTGGTGAAGGGCATTCATGTTGGCCCTTTTAACCTCAAAGTGCCTGAAGGGTTAAGTAAAGTACCCTGGGGCCCGCTTTCCATTTCCAGCCTGCTCCCAGGGCTTTCTGTTTTGCTAAATGCCTGAAGGAGGCAGCTTGGCCAGCTGCAGCCTGTTTGGACATAATACTCAGTTGAGGGTCGTTGTGTTGCCCCTGGAAACAGGGAGAGAGGGAGAGAGGGAGGGAGGGAGAGAGGGAGAGAGGGAGGGAGGGAGGGAGGGAAGGAAGGAAGGGAAGAAGGAAGGAAGGAAGACAGGGAGGGAGGGGGGGAGGAAGGAAGGGAAGAAGGAAGGAAGGAAGACAGGGAGGGAGGGGGGGAGGAAGGAAGGGAGGAAAACTTCAAGTTCTTCAAATGAATGTTTCAGGAATGAAGCAGGTAGTCAGTGGAACCAGTGGACGCCATGAGGCAATGTTGTTACATAAAACAATGAGGGAGGGAGGGAGGGTGGGACGGAGGGAAGGAAGGAAGGAAGGAAAAGGAAGGAAGAAGGGAGGGAAGGAAGGAAGGAGGGAGGGAAGGAAGAAAGGAAGAGAAAAGGGAGGGAGGGAAGGAAAGAAAGAAGGAAGGAGCAAGGGAGGGACGGAGGGAGGAAAGGAGTGAGAGAAAGTTGAAGTTCTTCAAATGCATGTATCAGGAATGAAGCAGGAAGTCAGTGGAACCAGTGGACGCCATGAGGCAATGTTTTTACATAAAACAATGAGGAGCAAGCAAGTGAAACTGGTTTGTTTTAAAACACGGTTGTCGTGTGTCATGCACTCACCTCTCTGAGCTTTACTCACCTCTGTTGGCACGTGTGAGTCAGAGCTCACCCTGAACCTTAGGGATCAGGGTCATGTGTCAGACCAAGTCCGGGGAAGGGCAAGGCCAGAATCAGCATTCACCACGTGGATTGTTCCAGAATCCCAAACAACTCGAGGACGTGGCTCGCCACACTGGCTGCAGACGCACTCGCACTGGCGTTTGTCAGCAGACTCTTAAGGGCTGCTTATGAGTTCCTTCCCAGACCTATAGACGTGTTTCTACACTAGGGTGTGTGTGTCCCCAGCGGTGGTTCAGGTTAAGTGGGTAGCAGACAAGCAGAGATAAGGCAACCAGTTGCTGCGCAGTCATTAAATATGTTTTTGTTGAGCACCTACTGTATACCAGGCACTGTTTCAGTCACTGGAATACGCTACAGCTAAGTTCCTGCCTTTCCTCCTTGAACTGACAAAGTAGTCCATGGAGACAGTTAATAAACAAATCAGTATTTATGATTTGCTCTGTTGCCCAGGCTGGAGTGCAGTGACACAATCACAGATCACTGCAGCCTCGACCTCCCCGGCTCAGGGCTCAGGTAATCCTCCCACCTCAGCCTCCCAAGTAGCTGGGACCACAGGCACACACTGCTACACCAGGCTAATATTTTCTGTTATTTAGATGGGGTCTCCCCCTGTTGCCATCTGTTACCATAAGATGCTAGTAATTCTTTTTTTTTTTTTTTTTTTTGAGACGTAGTCTCGCTCTGTCGCCCAGGCTGGAGTGCAGTGGCGCAATCTTGGCTCACTGCAAGCTCTGCCTCCCGGGTTCACGCCATTCTTCTGCCTCAGCCTCCCTGAGTAGCTGGGACTACAGGCGCCCGCCACCACGCCTGGCTAATTTTTTGTATTTTTAGTAGAGACGGGGTTTCACCGTGGTCTCGATCTCCTGACCTCATGATCCGCCCGCCTCGGCCTCCCAAAGTGCTGGGATTACAAGCGTGAGCCACCACCCCCGGCCGAGATGCTAGTAATTCTCATGAGAAAACTGAAGCTGAATCAAGAGCTAGAGAATAACAGAGGGGAGCTATTTTAGGTAGGGCAAACAGGGAAGGCCTCTTGGAAAAGGGTGGGTTGGGGATTTCTGGATTTTTCTTTTCTTTCTTTTTTTTTTCTGGAGACAGGATCTCATTCTGTCGCCCAGGCTGGAGTGCAGGGGCATAATCGTAACTCACTGCAGCCTCGACCTCCCGAGCTCAAGCGAGCCTCCTCTCACCTCGGTCCTCCCGAGTAGCTGGGACTATATGCATGCATCACCATGCCCGGCTCATTTTATTTATTTTATTTATTTTTGCTTTTTTGGAGATGAAGTCGCACTCTGTCGCCCAGGCTGGAGTGCAGTGGCACAATCTCGGCTCACTGCAGCCTCCACCTCCAGGGTTCAAGCAATTCTCCTGCCTCAGCCTGCTGAGTATCTGAGATTACAGGCACACGCCACCACACCTGGCTAATTTTTGTATTTTTAGTAGAGATGGGGTTTCACCATGTTGGCCAGGCTGGTCTCGGACTCCTGGCCTCAGATGATTCACCTGCCTCAGCCTCCTGAAGTGCTAGGATTACAGGTGTGAGCCACTGTGTCCGGCCTGGCTAATTTTTTTTTTTTTTTTTTTTTTTTTTTTTGAGACGGAGTCTTGCTCTGTCCCCCAGGCTGGAGTGCAGTGGCGCATCTCGGCTCACTGCAAGCTCCGCCTCCCGGGTTCACGCCATTCTCCTGCCTCAGCCTCCCGAGTAGCTGGGACTACAGGCGCCCACCAACATGCCCGGCTAATTTTTTTGTATTTTTAGTAGAGACGGGGTTTCACCGTGTTAGCCAGGATGGTCTCGATCTCCTGACCTCGTGATCCGCCCGCCTCGGCCTCCCAAAGTGCTGGGATTACAGGCTTGAGCCACCGCGCCCAGCCAAGGCCTGGCTAATTTTTTATTTTTTGTAGAAACAGGGTCTCACTATGTTGCTCAGGCTGGTCTCAAACTCCTGGACTCAAGGAATCCTAAGGAGGGAGGTTGGAGGCTGTTCTGGAACACATACCATCAATGTCATAGGTAAGAATGGAGTCCAAGGCCGGGCACGGTGGCTCATGCCTGTAATCCCAGCACTCTGGGAGGCCGAGGCGGGCGGATCGCGAGGTCAGGAGATCGAGACCATCCTAGCTAACACGGTGAAACCCCGTCTGTACTAAAAATATAAAAAGTTAGCCGGGTGTGGTGGCGGGCGCCTGTAGTCCCAGCTACTCAGGAGGCTGAGGCAGGAGAATGGCATGAACCCGAGAGGCGGAGCTTGCAGTGAGCCGAGATCGCGCCACTGCACTCCAGCCTGGGCGACAGAACAAGACTCTGTCTCAAAAAAAAAAAAAAAGAATGGAGTCCAAGACTCTCAAACACACCTTTGAAAAAGGAGGTGGCTCAAACAGATATTTGTACACCGGGGCTCACCACAGCATTATTCACAATAGTGAAAATGTGGAAATAACCCAAATTACATCATCAGATGAACAGATTAACAAAATATAATATATACATGCAATGGAATATTATTCCACCTTAAAAAATAGAATTCTGGGCCGGGCGCGGTGGCTCACGCTTGTAATCCCAGCACTTTGGGAGGCCGAGGCGGGCGGATCACGAGGTCAGGAGATCGAGACCACGGTGAAACCCCGTCTCTACTAAAAATACAAAAAAAAATAGCCGGGCGTGGTGGCGGGCGCCTGTAGTCCCAGCTACTTGGAGGCTGAGGCAGGAGAATGGCGTGAACCCGGGAGGCGGAGCTTGCAGTGAGCCGAGATTGCGCCACTGCACTCCAGCCTGGGCGACAGCGAGACTCCGTCTCAAAAAAAAAAAAAAAAAAAAAAAAATAGAATTCTGGGCTGGGTGTGGTGGCACGCCTATAATCCCATCACTTTGGGAGGCCAAGAAGGATCACTCGAGCTCAGGAGTTCAAGACCAGCCTGGGCAACACAGGGAGATCCCCTTCTACAGAAATAATAGGAAATATTAGCCGGATGTAGCAGTGTGCACCTGTGGTCCCAGCTACTTGGGAGGCTGAGGTGGGAGGATTGCCTGAGCCCTGAGCCCAGGAGGTTGAGGCTGCAGTGATCTGTGATTGTGTCACTGCACTCCAGCCTGGGCAACAGAGTGAGATCCGGTCTCAAAAAAAAAAAAAAAAAAAGAAAGAAAGAAAGAAAGAAAAGGGAATACTGATATATGCCCCAACATGGACGATCTTTGAGGACATTATGCTAAGTGCATGAGGCGAGACACAAAAGGACAAATATGAATATTGTATGGTTCCACTTACATGAGATACCTAGAATAGTCAAATGTATAGAGACAGCAAGTAGAGTGGAGGTTGCCAGGAGATGGGAAAAGGGCGGATGGGGAGTTAGTGTGTTTTTTGTTTTGTTTTTCTTGAGACAGAGTCTCTCTCTGTCAGCCAGGCTGGAGTGCAGTGGCGCAATCTCAGCTCACTGCAACCTCTGCCTACTGGGTTCAAGCAATTCTCCTGCCTCAGCCTCCCAAGTAACTGGAACTACAGGTGCACACCACCGCATCTGGCTAATTTTTGTATTTTTTGTAGAGATGGGGTTTCACCACATTGGCCAGCCTGGTCTCAAACTCCTGACCTTGTGATCCACCCACCTCGGCCTCCCAAAGTGCTGGGATTACAGGCATGAGGCACCACACCCAGCTGGGGAGTTAGTGTTTAACAGGAATGGAGTTTCAGTTTGGAATGATGAAAAAGTTCTGGAGATAGATGGTGGTGGTGGTGGGTGCACAACGAGGTGAATGCACTTACTGTCACTGAACCGTGCACCGAAAAATGGTTAAAATAAGGCCATGCATGGTAGCTCATGCCTGTAATCCCAACATTTTGGGAGGCTGAGGGGGGAGGATTGCTTGAGCCCAGGAGTTCGAGAGATCAGCCTGAGCAACATAGCAAGATCCCATCTCTAAAAAAAAAAAAAAAAAAAAAAAAATAGAAAAATTAGCTGGGCATGGTGGTACACGCCTGTAGTGCCAGCTACTCTGGAGGCTAGGATGGGAGGATGGCTTGAGACTGGGGAGGTCAAAGCTGCAGTGAGCTGTGACTATGCCACTGCACTTTAGCCTGGGCAACAGAGTGAAACCCTGTTAAAAAAAAGAAAAGAAGACGAGGAGAGGGGAGGGGAGGGGAGGGGAGGGGAAAATGGTTAGACTGGTAGATTTTTGTCTTATGTATATTTTACCACAATTTTTAAAAACACACTTAACTGAAAAAAAGAGGTAGTTGGTGGAGGGAGGAAGGCAGGGACAGGAACTACATTTGTTAAGTGAAAATTACTCTGGACCAGTCAGCCTGTTAAGCCTTCTATGCGTATTATCTCATTTAATCTTTACAATGTCCTTAGGCTTTAGATGTGATCCTAGTTTACAGATGAGCAAACCAATGCTCAAAGCGATTAAGTGCCTCTCTCAGGTGGGGAGCAACAAAGCTGTGATTCCGTTCCACATTCCTCTCTCTGCCCACACTATTAACCTGTTGCCTTTAACCCACACATCACCCCGTTGTCATTTGCTTGAGCCATCTGCAAAAACCACTACCTCCCATGCTACTTTCAATAGAGTTGGCTGCTAAGGTAGAGACCTTAAAAGGGGCTGAATTGCATAGGATGAATTCATAAAAAATATGAGCTCATTTGAATCTTGAAATCTCAATGGTATCATTTTCGTTTTGAAAATAAGTCATGTCACTTGTTCCATACACAAATTCAGGTACTTTTCTGGACACTGGAGAGTGTTAAAGAGATAAAGAAGCCAGCTACTTTTTGAAGAGCCTGATATGATAGGATAATCAGATAAAGAAATCAAAAGCACCAACTCTATGTCACAAACATTTGCTCAGGATGCAGTGGAAGCTCAGAGGATCCCAGAGAAGGGGTTTGCAGTTACTCCTAAGAAGCCAGAAGGCTCTTTCTCCCTAGAAAATGTTAGTCACCCTAGAACTTAAACTAAATGAGTTAAGCAGAACTCTAACTTGCAGTTTCTGACACACTTTCACTTCCCCACCCACCTTCCTTCCCACTGGTCA
Organism: Hylobates moloch; assembly: GCF_009828535.3. Lineage (NCBI taxonomy): Eukaryota > Metazoa > Chordata > Mammalia > Primates > Hylobatidae > Hylobates > Hylobates moloch. The sequence continues at coordinate 7,107,901 of NW_026652296.1, forward strand.
GTTTCCTGGGAAACATTCACATTTGGAGAACAAAAATACCAATAACATGTCATTAGAATGACATCAACATGACAAGAACATTTTGTTAAAATAACTACAAGTCCTAAAGTACATGTGACAATTATTTTTAAATAAAATTCCTTTCACAGCAGGGAGTCACTAATGAGATGCTTTGTGTGTGTATGTGTGTGTGTATGATGTGTGTATGTGTGCAGGTGTGTATTGTGTGCCTGTGTATATGTGTATGTGTATGTGTGAATGCATGTGTGTTTGAGCCTGTGTGCATGGGTATGTGTGCACTTGTATATATGTGTGTGCTTGTGTGTATGTGTTTGTGTGTATGTGTGCGCATGTGTGTGTGAGCTTGTGTGTGTGTGCGTACACATGTATTTAATACAAAAAAGCATTTGATTTCTCAGGATGTTTATGCCCTGGGTCAGAACAGTGATTGAGGTTTAATATTAACTTTGGCACAATTTAGGTAAATTCTGTTACTTGGAAAGAATTAGCAAGGCCTCTGGGGTTTTGCGATGGAGACAGATATCATGGTTGTAACAAAACCTCATTTTTTAACTTCGTCCAAGAAAGAATGGGATGCTGCTGTTTCAAGAGATTTCGGTTCTGGGTCTCAAGTCAAAGGAGGGTTTGAGAGTGTGGTGCATCAGAGCTCTTTGTACTGGCTCTGGAAAGCTGATTTTGCACATCTCTTTTCAACTCTATCCTCACAGACTGCAGTCTAAAATTAGACATGGTGAGAATATTTACACCATGGAAATTGACAAACACAATCAAGGCTCCTCTGCCTCCACCCGCTAGAACCAGTTAACCAGTGTGCCACTGGTCTAGGAGTCATAAAGAGTTGCTTTATACAGTTGTTCATGGGTATACAGCTTACCCATGAGATCCTGAAATAGACTGTTTCTGCTCATGTGAACTGCACCTCTGTGGTTAGAAAGGATGTTACTGTAATTTATGATACAAGATGGAGCCCTTTTCTCTTGTTTAAAAATGCACTGAAAGGATGTTGCAGGCCCCAAATGTGGGTTATTATAGCTTGCTTAGAAAGGGGAATTTGTAAAAGGGGCAATCTCTAGTTCTGGCAAGAAACTCTATCTGGGCTCCCAGTAAGGGATTAAATATCACGCAAGTACATTCTTGCAGCAGACCAATTCAGCTGGGAGGAAAGTCTCGCCACAACCGAGGGGTTTAGACGAAAATAACAAATTGCTTCTCAGAACTGGTAGAGAGGATCTTTCAATTCAAGAACATACAGACAGCGAAATGCACAGAATGTAGAGACAGGGTGGGTTTTTTTTTTTTTTTTTTTCCAAGGAATTGTGCTCACCACATGTTCTGGTTCCATGGACAGAGAACACATTTTATCCCATCTGTAAGTAGAATATTTAAGATTCCTGAAATATTTTGAGTTTCCGAAACAATTTTATCCTCAATTGATGATGCCTTGGTGCCTGAGTTACAATCTTAGAAAAGTCATACACATGGTGAAATCAAATGTTGCATATAGTTAAGAACTTACCTGCTTGTAAGGTAAAGTAGTATAAGGAAAATTGACTTACTAGTTGTGAACAACAATTTGAAAATTCAAGCAAACACAGCCTTGAGGAAAGAGGTGTATGAATGCAGCTTGCCTAATATTGGTCTAGCCCACAATTGTGTGCAGTTATTCATGTATATCCTTGAACATTACAATAAAAATACACCCAGAAAAGGAACTTATTTTGGCTTGAGTGTCAAGCATGATTTAAAAATAAGAAAGTTTGGCCAGTCATGGTGGCTTACGCCTATAATCCCAGCACTTTGGGAGGCCAAGGTGGCTGGATCACTTGAGGTCAGGAGTTCAAGACTAGCCTGGACAACATGGTGAAACCCCGTCTCTACTAAAAATACAAAAATTAGCCTGGCGTGGTGGCAGGCGCCTGTAATCCCAGCTACTTGGGAGGCTGAGGCAGGAGAATCGCTTGAACCCAGAAGGAGGAGGTTGCAATGAGCTGAGATCATGACACTACACTCCAACCTGGGCAACATAGGGAGACTTTGTCTCAAAATAATAATAAAATAAAAGGCCGGGCAGGGTGGCTCATGCCTGTAATTCCAGCACTTTGGGAGGCTGAGGCGGTTGGATCACCTGTGGTCAGGAGTTCGAGACCAGCCTGACCAACATGGAGAAACCCTGTCTCTACTAAAAATACAAAAAATTAGCTAAGTATGGTGGCGCATGCCTGTCATCCCAGCTACTCCAGAGGCTGAGGCAGGAGAATCGCTTGAACCTGGGAGGCAGAGGTTGCGGTGAGCTGAGATTGCGCCACTGCACTCCAGCCTGGGCAACAAGAGTGAAACTCCGTCTCAAAAATAAATAAATAAATAAAATAAAAATACAAAAAGTTCTAGAGAAATTTTATTTTATCAGGACTTCTAAAGAGAAGACTTGCCTTCAAAGAAAATCCCAAACTATATTTTCCTAAGTCTCTCTTTCTGAATATTAGCTAGCAGAATTACAGATGGAAGGCTTGGTAGGAAAGGGGGAAAATATAATTAGTACACAGACCTATTCTAAGCCAGGATGTGAGGTTTGTTATGGTTTCTTTTTATTTGTTTCCTTCTTCTCCTTTTTGGAATTCTGGCAGTGCCTCAAAAAGTTAAGCATAGCATTGTCATATGATCCAACGATCCCACTCCTAGGTAAAAAAAAAAAAAAATGAAAACAGGAAAGCAAACAGATATTTGTGCAGCCATGTTCATAGCAACACTACACACAATACCTAAAATATGGAAGCAACCCAAATTCCATCAAGGGATGAACGGATAAACAAGATGTTGTACGTCCATGCAGTGGAATAGTATCCAGTTTTTGTTTTGTTTTTGTTTTTGTTTTTGTTTGACATGGAGTCTCGCTCTATTACCAGGCTGGAGTGCAGCAGCGCAATCTTGGCTCACTGCATCCTCCGACTCCCTGGTTCAAGCCATTCTCCTGCCTCCCGAGTAGCTGGGATTACAGGCACATGCCACCACGCCCGGCTGATTTTTATATTTTTAGTAGAGACGGGGTTTCACCATGTTGGCCAGGATGGTCTCCATCTCCTGACCTCCTGATCTGTCCTCCTTGGCCTCCCAAGGTGCTGGGATTACAGGCGTGGGCCACTGTGCCTGTCCAGTATCCAGTTTTTAAAAGAAATGAACAGGCCGGGCGCGGTGTCTCATGCCTGTAATCCCAGCACTTTGGGAGGCCGAGGCCGGTGGATCACAAGCTCAGGAGATCGAGACCATCCTGGCCAACACGGTGAAACCCCGTCTCTACTAAAAATATAAAAATTAGCTGGGCGCGGTGGCGGGCGCCTGTAGTCCCAGCTACTCCAGAGGCTGAGGCAGGAGAATGGCATGAACCCGGGAGGCGGAGCTTGCCGTGAGCCGAGATTGGGCCACTGCACTCCAGCCTGGGCGACAGAGCAACTCCGTCTCAAAAAAAATAAAATAAAATAAAATAAAAAAGAAGAAAAGAAAAGAAATGAACAGGCTGGATGCAGGTGCTTATGCCCATAATCCCAGTACTTTGGGAGGCTGAGGCAGGAGGATCACATGAGATCAGAAGTTAAAGATCAGCCTCAGCAACATAACAAGACTTCGTCTCTACAAAAAATAAAATAAAATAAATAAAATAAAATAAAAAACATTCTGGGTGCTGTAGCTCACAGCTGTAATCCCATCATTTTGGGAGGCCAAGGCGGGTGGATCACTTGAGGTCAGGAGATGGAGACCAGTCTGGCCAACATGGTGGAACCCCGTCTCTACTAAAAATACAAAAATTAGCTGGATGTGGTGGCACGTACCTGTCGTACCAGCTACTCGGGCTGCTGAGGCAGCAGAATTGCTTGAACCTGGGAGGTGGAGGTTGCAATGAGCCATGATTGTGCCATTGCACTCCGGCCTGGGCGACAAAAGCAAAAAACTCCGTCTCGATAAATAAATAAATAAATAAAAATTTAAAAAGTAATAAACTTCTGATATGTGCTACAGCATTAAGGTTTAAGATCATGCTAAGTGGGCCGGGCGCAGTGACTCATGCCTGTAATCCCAGCGCTTTGGGAGGCCGAGGCGGGCGGATCATCTGAGGTCAGGAGTTCGAGACCAGCCTGGCTAACATGATGAAACCCTGTTTCCACTAAAAATACAAAAAATTAGCCGGGCGTGGTGGCACGTGCCTGTGATCCCAGCTACTTGGGAGGCTAAGGCAGGAGAGTCGCTTGCACCGGGTAGGCGGAGGTTGCAGTGAACCAAGATCGCACAACTGCACTCTAGCCTGGGCAACAGAGAGAGACTTTGGCTCAATAATAATAATAATAATAATAATAATAATAATAATAAAAGCCTGGTTTGGTGCTGTACACCTGCGGTCTCAGCTACTCAGGAGGGTGAGGCGGGCAGATCACTTGAGCCTGGGAGGCCAAGGCTGCAGTGAGCCATGACTGTGCCATTGCACTGCACCCTGGGTGACAGAGCAACACCCTGTCTCAACTAGATAAATACGTAAGAAACTACAAAAATTTATGTAGTCTTGCTCTGTCGCCCAGGCTAGAGTGCAGTGGTGCAATTTCAGCTCACTGCAGCCACCATTTTCTGGGTTCAAATGATTCTCCTGCCTCAGCCTCTGGAGTAACTGGGACTACAGGCATGTGCCACCACGCCTGGCTAATATTTGTATTTTTAGTAGAGACGGGGTTTCACCATGTTGCCTGGCTGGTCTCAAACTCCTAGCATCAAGTGATCCGCCAGACTCAGCCTCCCAAATGCTGGGATACAAGCGTGAGCCATCACACCTGCCCCTCCACCCCGCCCACTAGTTACAAACACTGAATCTGCCCTATTTTATTTAAGAACACAGGTGATACCCTAAAGGTTGACATATTTCATCTTGTTTCCACTCGCCATGGTTCTGCAATGTCTGCTATTCTATTCGAAGACTTGCTGGGTTTTTTTGTTTTGTTTTGTTTATTGTTTTTTGAGACGGAGTCTTGCTGTGTCGCCCAGGCTGGAGCTCAGTGGCGCGGTCTCGGCTCACTGCAAGCTCCGCCTCCCAGGTTCATGCCATTCTCCTGCCTCAGCCTCCCGAGTAGCTGGGACTACAGGCGCCCACCACCATGCCTGGCTATTTTTTTAGTAGAGACGGGGTTTCACCGTGTTAGCCAGGATGGTTTCGATCTCCTAACCTCGTGATCCGTCCGCCTCGGCCTCCTAAAGTGCTGGGATTACAGGCGTGAGCCACCGCGCCCGGCCTTTTTTTTTTTTTTTTTTAGATGGAGTTTCACTCTTGTCCCCAGGCTGGAGTGCAGTGATGTGATCTCGGCTCATTGCAACCTCCGCCTCCCAGGTTCAAGCGATTCTCCTGCTTCACCCTCCTGAGTAGCTGGGATTATAGGTTCATGCCACCAAGCCTGGCTAATTTTTTTGTATTTTTAGTAGAGACGGGGTTTCGCCATGTTGGGCAGGCTAGTCTCAAACTCCTGACCTCAGGTGATCCACCCACCTCGGCCTGCCAAAGTGCTGGGTTACAGGTGTGAGCCGCTGTGCCCGGCCGCAGACCTGTTTTAAGGATCAAACGAGTCAGTATCTGAGCAGCATAAAGCCATGAGTAGCTTTTTTAGTAAGATATTGTCTTTATAGCTCCATTTTTACTTACTTTAGAGTGATTTAAATAAAAATAATATATTATTGCTTAGAATATAATATGAGGAAGACTCCTGGCAATGGGAAGGAATGAACTGTGGACACATGCTGCAATTTGGGTGGACCTCAAGGGCATATTGAAGAGAAAAAAGCCACCTGGCTGGGCGCAGTGGCTCATGCCTATAATCCCAACACTTTGGGAGGTGGATGTGGGTGCATCGCTTTGAGCTCAGGAGTTCAAGACCAGCCATGGGCAACATGACAAGACCCCGTCTCTACAAAGATACAAAAAACTTAGTGGTGGCTTGAGCCTGTGGTCCTAGCTACTCGGGAGGCTGAGGTGGTGGGACGATCGCTTGAGCCCGGGAAGCAAAGGTTGCCGTGAGCCAAGATCATGCCACTATACCCCAGCCTGGGTGACAGAGCGGGACCCTGTCTTAAAAGTAAACAATAAAAAGTAAAAAGCCAATCTCAAAAGGTCGTACACTGTAGGCTTCCATTTATATAACATTCTCAAAAATGACAAAAAATTATAAAGACAAAGAATAGGTAAGTGGCTGCCAGGGGTTGCGATGGTGAAGAGGAGAGAGAATATGGCTAACTAAAAGTGGATAAGTTGGGGAAGATCTCTTTGGTAATGGCACAGCTCTGTATCTTGATTGTGGTGGTGGTTACATGAATCTACACATGTGACAAAATGACATAGAACCCTACACACACTCATTGTAGGACTGCCAATTTCCTGGTGTTGGCACCGTACTACCGTTTATAAGATGTAACCACTGGGGGAAACTAGATGGAGGATACATGAGACTTCTCTACAGTCTTTACAACTTCCTGTGAAACTATAGTGATTACAAAATAAAACATTGAGGCCGGGCGCAGTGGCTCACGCTTGTAATCCCAGCACTTTGGGAGGCCGAGGCGGGCGGATCACGAGGTCAGGAGATCGAGACCACGGTGAAACCCCGTCTCTACTAAAAATACAAAAAAATTAGCCGGGCGTGGTGGCGGGCGCCTGTAGTCCCAGCTACTCGGAGAGGCTGAGGCAGGAGAATGGCGTGAACCCGGGAGGCGGAGCTTGCAGTGAGCCGAGATCGTGCCACTGCACTCCAGCCTGGGCGACAGAGCGAGACTCCGTCTCAAAAAAAAAAAAATAAATAAATAAATAAATAAAACATTGAAAGAAATCAATAATAGGGCCGGGCGCGGTGGCTCACGCCTGTAATCCCAGCACTTTGGGAGGCCAAGGAAGGCGGATCACAAGCTCAGGAGATCGAGACCATCCTGGCTAACACGTTGAAACCCCGTCTCTACTAAAAGTACAAAAAATTAGCCAGGTGTGGTGGCAGGCGCCTGTAGTCTCAGCTACTCAGGAGGCTGAGGCAGGAGAATGGCATGAACCCGGGAGGCAGAGCCTGCAATGAGCTGAGGTCGCACCACTGCACTCTAGCCTGGGCGACAGAGCGAGACTCCATCACAAAAAAAGAAAAAAACAGAAAGAAAGAAATCAATAATATGTATGCAATAAAACACTTCAGCTGAGGACAGTGGCTCACACCTGTATTCCCAGCACTTTGGGAGGCCGAGGCAGGAGGATCACTTGAGCCTAGGAGTTTAAGACCAACCTGGCCAACATGGCAAAACCCTGTCTCTACTAAAAATACAAAAATTAGCCAGGCATGGTGGTGCACACCTGTAGTCCCAACTACTTGGGAAACTGAGGCACAAGAATTGCTTGAACTTGGGAGGCAGTGGTTGCAGTGAGCCGAGATTGCGCCACGGCACTCCAGAGTGAGTGACAGAGCAAGAGTCTGTCTCCAAAAAAAAAAAAAAAAAGAGTGGCTTTTAAATGATTAGATTTTCCGTATTTGACTTTGAACTTCCCAACAGCCAAGCCATAAAGAGAGGCCATCTGGAAAGAAACAGAGCAACTCTTTATTGTATTTTTCAGATGTTAATATCTAAAAGATACTTCCTGGGAGGTTTTGAAACTGAGGTCCTAATGAGGAAATATTCTGAAAAGTAGTTTTTCCATGTGCAGAATTGCTTTTTATGGCCAGTTCTTGCAATTCTCAATCAAAGTCTAAGGAAGGGGAACTAAAATTTATCAGACATTTACTGGATGTCAGGGGCTTTACACATATTATAGCCTTTAATTACCCCCATTTAATACATTAAAAAACTGAGCCTTAAGCCGGGCGCGGTGGCTCAAGCCTGTAATCCCAGCACTTTGGGAGGCTGAGGCGGGCGGATCACGAGGTCAGGAGATCGAGACCATCCTGGCTAACACGGTGAAACCCCGTCTCTACTAAAAACACAAAAAATTAGCCGGGCGTGTTGGCGGGCGCCTGTAGTCCCAGCTACTCGGGAGGCTGAGGCAGGAGAATGGCGTGAACCCAGGAGGTGGAGGTTGCGGTGAGCCGAGATCGCGCCACTGCACTCCAGCCTGGGGGACAGAGAAAGACTCCGTCTCAAAAACAAACAAACAAACAAACAAACTGAGCCTTCAGGAGGTCATTTGTTACCCAGAAATAAATGGGAAGTCAGGTGCCAGCTCAGCTCCAACGCCCAGGTTTTTTCCTCTCCTCTCTTCTCTCCTACACCTGACCACAGTGGCTGTTGTCAGGACCTCTGTCTTGGGCTGCCATCTACAATTTGAGAACTTTGGTTCTCCAAACTTAAGTATACATAAAAATCCCCTGGGAAAAATACACATTCTTGGGCCACATCCCAGTAAATTTTTTATCAGTCTGAAGCAGGACAAGGTATCCACATTTGCAATCGGTGCTTCAGGTATGTGGATGTCCTTCTTTCTTACTCTGCATTTGGGCATCACTGGATCATTCTATCGTCAGAATGTTCTGGAATTTCCAAGCATTAAGGACAACCTGGTAAGGTGGCCAACCATTCCAGTTTGCTCAGAACTGAGGGTTTTCCCAGAACATGAGAATTTTAGTGCTAAAACCGGGAAAGTCCCAGACCAACTGGAACCACATGGTCACCCTATTAGTTCAGGAGGTAACTGATAGTCCCAGATTGTTCCTTTATGTGTAGAAATGCTCCCTGGGCATGGTGGCTCACACCTATAATTTCAGCAACTGAGAAGAGTGAGCCGGGAAAATCCCTTAAGGCCAGGAGTTGGAGACCAACCGGGGCAACGTAGTGAGACCCCATCTCTAAAATAAATAAATGAATAAATAAAACATTAGCTAGATACTTGACAGGCTGAGGTGAGAGGATCACTTGAGCCCAGGAATTTGAGGCTGCAATAAGCTATGATTGTGCCACTGTACTCCAGCCTTGGCTAACAGAGCATAAAAGATGAAAGAAAAAAAGGAAAGGAAGAAAAGAAAGAAACCAGCCTGACCAACATGGTGAAACCCCATCTCTACTACAAAAACAAAAAATTAGCCGGGCGTGGTGGTAGGCATCTGTAATCCCAGCTACTCTGGAGGCTGAGGCAGGAGAATCACTGGAACCCAGGAGGCAGAGGTTGCAGTGAGCCGAGATTGTGCCATTGCACTCCAGCCTGGGCAACAAGAGCAAAACTCCATCACAAAACAAAACAAACAAACACAAAAAGAGAATAATAATGGGCCGGGCGCGGTGGCTCACGCTTGTAATCCCAGCACTTTGGGAGGCCGAGGCGGGCGGATCACGAGGTCAGGAGATCGAGACCACAGTGAAACCCCGTCTCTACTAAAAATACAAAAAATTAGCCGGGCGTGGTGGCGGGCGCCTGTAGTCCCAGCTACTCGGAGAGGCTGAGGCAGGAGAATGGCGTGAACCTGGGAGGTGGAGCTTGCAGTGAGCCGAGACTGCGCCACTGCACTCCAGCCTGGGCGACAGAGCGAGACTCCGTCTCAAAAAAAAAAAAAGAGAATAATAATGAAATATAAGAAAGAATAGAAGGGATGAATACACCGAAATGTAAAAATTAGTAAAATAGAAACCAAAAAGAAATGGATTTGATCATTTTACAGATGAGGAAGTTAGAGCTCAAAGAGGTTAAATCACCTGTCCAAGTGGTAACAGTTAGCAAGGGGTAGCAGGGCTGGGACTTGAACCTGGACATCTTAGATTCCAGAGCCTGAGTTCTTAACTATGGTGGGCTTGAGGTATAAGAACTCTTGCCGGGTGCGGTGGCTCATGCTTGTAATTACAACCCTTTGGGAGGCTGAGGCAGGCAGATCACAAGGTCAGGAGTTCCAGACCAAACTGACCAACATGGTAAAACCCCGTTGCTACTAAAAACACAAAGATTAGCCGGGCGTAGTGGCACGCGCCTGTAATCCCAGCTACTCAGGAGGCTGAGGCAGGAGAATTGCTTGAACCCAGGAGGTGGAGGTTACAGTGAGCTGAGAGCACACCACTGCACTGAAGCTTGGGACACAGAGCGAGACCCCTTTTAAAAAAAAAAAAAAAAAAAAAGGAACTTTCAGATGCTGACCGTTCCTCTTTCTTATGATTTTGACAGAAAATGCACTCCCTTAGGCTCTAGATCTCTATTTGGCTCTAGATTTCTATTTGGCTCTAGATAGCCCGCTCAGCAAGCCCTAGTACATGTGAAATGATGCTAAGGTGGGATCCCTGGAGAAAGGAGTTCACTCTGCTCAGCCAGCCTGACCTGGGAAAATAACCAGACTCTACAATCTGAAAGACCATCAACTTCCTAACTTCTTTCCTTTTTTTTTTTTCTGAGACAGAGTCTCGCTCTGTCCCTAAGGCTGGAGTGCAGTGGCATGATCTCAGCTTACTGCAACCTCTGCCTCCCTGGTTCAAGCAATTCTCCTGCCTCAGCCTCTCGAGTAGCTGAGATTACAGGCACACACCATAATGCCTGGCTAATTTTTTGTATTTTTAGTAGAGACGGGGTTTCACCATGCTGGCCAGGCTGGTCTTGAACTCCTGACTTTGTGATCCGCCCGCCTCGGCCTCCCAAAGTGCTGGGACTACAGGTGTGATCCACCGTGCCCGGCCTATTTCTTTCCTTTCTTTCCCTCGCTTCCTTCTTTCCCTCCTTCCCTCCCTCCTCTCCCTTTCCTTTCCTTCCCTCTCCTCTTTTCCTTTCCTTTCCTCTCTCTCTCTCTCTCTTTATTTTTTCTTTCTTTTCTTTTTTTTCTTTTGAGACAGAGTTTTGATCTTGTCGCCCAGGCTGGAGTGCAATGGCACGATCTCGGCTCACTGCAACCTCTGCCTCCTGGGTTCAAGTGATTTTCCTGCCTCAGCCCCCTGAGTAGCTGGGACTACAGGCGCCCGCCACCACGCCCGGCTAATTTTTTTTATTTTTAGTAGAGAGGAGGTTTCTCCATGTTGGTCAGGCTGGTCTCAAACTCCTGACCTCAGGTGATCCGCCCGCCTGAGCCTCCCAAAGTGCTGGGATTATAAGCATGAGGCACCGCCCCTGGCCTCCTTTTTTTTTTTTTTTTTTTTTTTTCTAAGACAAGATCTTGCTCCGTCGCCTAGGCTGAAAGGCAGTGGTGCAATCTCAGCTCACTGCAGCCTCAACCTCCTGGGCTCAAGCAATCCTCCCACCTCAGCCCCCCCAAGTAGTTGGGACCACAGGCGTACACCACCACGCCCAGCTAATTTTTTTATTATTTGTAGAGATAAGGTCTTGCTAAGTTGCCCAGGCTGGTCTCAAACTCCTGGGCTCAAGCGATTCCCAAGCCTCGGCCTCCCAAAGTGCTGAGATTACAGGCGTGAGCCACCTGCACCCAGCCAACCCACTCTTGAGAATACCCATTTCATTTCCTAAAAGCTCCTTTTGTAGATCTTGAATTCCCTACTTCCCCCTTTTGCTTCCACATAGAGCTTGTATATCTTATTTTGAAATGTTTTTATTAAGTAAAGCAAAAACCAACCCCAGCTAGCTTCGGTTGAATGGGGGCACTTACCAAAAGACAAGTCGAGGGGTGCAGCCTGACATGTACGAGAAAGGACCAGGCCTAAGAGGTGGAAACATGGGGCTCAGGGAGACTCCATCTCTCCACTCTGCCTCTCTCTGCATGTGTTCGTTCTTCTCTCTCTTGCAGAGGGACTGCATCTGAGGACAATGACGGTGTCCAGGGCTACCCTGAGTAATTGGACTTACTTCAGTGCTACTGTGCAGATGACATCCCCTTCAGTAATTATTCCAAATTTTCAGGGCAGGGTTAGATTTACCCAGTATGCATCAAGTCTTGCTCCCGTTTCATTCCATAACAGTTGGGAGAGCAGAGTGTTTAGTACAAGCCAGAAGCTGGGGGCCCACTGCATGCAAAGAGGAGAGGAGAGGGAAGTTAAGGAGCCATCATGAGCCGGGGGCATTCCGCAATGTAGCCCCTACACCTGGCCTTTCCAAACCTGCCATTCACACACCACCTTCACAACCAGCTACGTGACCGTGAACAATGCACTTAGCCTCTCTGTGACTCAGTTTCCTCATCTGTGGGATGAGAATGGTGAGGACTGAACAAAGCTGATCTATGTAAAATTCTTAGAACTGTGATTGGTGCCTGGGAGTGGTGGCCCACGCCTGTAATCTCAGCACTTTGGGAGGCTGAGGTGTGAGGATCATTTGAGGCCAGGAGTTTGAAACCAGTCTGGGCAACAAAGCAAGACTCTCATCACTAAATAATTTTTTTAACTGATTGTCACACAATGAAGATACAAAAAAACACTTAGTTTCATATATAGTTTTGGTACAATTTTAAAATAAAATAAAATAAGAACACTTAGCTATTATTTTGCTAAGAGCCTTATTTTTGTGTGTGTGTTTTGTTTGTTTGTTTGTTTGTTTTTGAGATGGAATCTCACTCATTCTGTTGCCCAGGCTGGAGTGCAGTGGTGTGAGCTCAGCTCACTGCAGTATCTGCCATCCGGGTTCAAGTGATTCTTCTGCCTCAGCCTCCTGAGTAGCTGGGATTACAGACGTGCGTCACCACACCGTGCTAATTTTAGTATTTTTAGTTGAGATGGGGTTTCATCATGTTGGCCAGGCTGGTCTTGAGCTCCTGACCTCAAGTGATCCACCCTCCTCGGCCTCCTAAAGTGCTGGAATTACAGGTGCCTTATTGTTTTTAAATGTCTTCATGAACCATGTTAGATTATTACTATCATTTATTTTTAATAGACAGCTTCTACTTTTTTTTTTTTGAGACGGAGTCTTGCTCTGTCGCCCAGGCTGGAGTGCAGCGGCACGATCTCGGCTCACTGCAAGCTCCGCCTCCCAGGTTCATGCCATTCTCCTGCCTCAGCCTCCCAAGTAGCTGGGACTACAGGCACCCACCACCATACTCGGCTAATTTTTTTTTGAATTTTTAGTAGAGACGGGGTTTCACCGTGGTAGCCAGGATGGTCTCAATCTCCTGACCTCGTGATCCCCCTGCCTTGGCCTCCCAAAGTGCTGGGATTACAGGCGTGAGCCACCGCGCCCGGCCAACAGCTTCTACTTTAAATTAGTTTTGTAAAATGATACTGTTAGAGGTGATGAATCAAGGCCAAAAAAAGGAAACTGTATCACTTCTGTAAATGAAAAATCAATATCATTTTCCACAAACAGAAGGTAACCACTGAAAAATATGCCAAAAAAAAACTAACTTCTAGCCAGGTAGTATTGCCTGCCGAAGGCCCTGGTGAAGGAGCGACCAGCTCTCTTGGTTCCAAAGAAAGTTCTGCAAGTATTAGAAAGTTGTTTAAGACATATTAGCACAGTGCTGGGCTCAGTGGCTCATGCCTGTAATCCCAGCACTTTGGGAGGCCAAGGTGGGTGGATCACCCGAGGTCAGTAGTTCGAGACCATCCTGGCCAACATGGCAAAACCAAGCCCCACCAAAAATACAAAAATTAGCCAGGCATGGTGATGCATACCTGTAGTCCTGGCTACTCGGGAGGCTGAGGCAGGAGAATTGCTTGAACCTGGGAGGTGGAAGTTGCAATGAGCTGAAATTGTGCCACTGCACTCCAGCTTGGGCAACAGAGTGAGACTCCATCTGAAAAAAAATAAAAAATAAAAAGACATATTAACGCGAAATTGAGATTTTCTTCTGTGAGTAAGCATAAGAATGCATCATCATAAGTAAGGTTATGTTCTCACTTTGGGATTCTGTGAGATTAATGCTTCCTCCTTGTATCACTAAAATCCTCTCCCATGTCATAAACAGGGAACCACTTTGTTATATCGTCAAATCTCCATTCACATTACAACAACCAGGTTTTTGTCTAGCAGGGATCACCACTTCCTTCACCACCCCTCACCAGCACTCCACACTACCCCAGTGTGACTCCAGCACCTGCTGTCTTGCTGGCTGAGTTGACTGGCCCTCAAGAACTAACACACCATGGCCAAATGGTCCACTTTGGAAAACACATGTTGGTTCGCTTTGGAAAATATTCTGGCAGCTCCTCTAAAGGTTAAACGTGGAGATGGCCCATGACTCAGCCATTCCACTCCTGGCTGTAGGCCTAAGTGAATTGAAAACAAATTCAGCCGGACACGGTGGCTCACGCCTGTAATCCCAGCACTTTGGGAGGCCAAGGCAGGCGGATCACGAGCTCAGGAGATGGAGACCATCCTGGCTAACACGGTGAAACCCTGTCTCTACTAAAAGTACAAAAAAATTAGCCGGGCCTGGTGGTGGGCGCCTGTAGTCCCAGCCACTCGGGAGGCTGAGGCAGGAGAATGGCCTGAACCCAGGAGGCAGAGCTCGCAGTGAGGAGAGATCACGCCACTGCACTCCAGCCTGGGCAACAATGCAAGACTCCATATCAAAACAAACAACCAACCAAACAAACAAACAAATTTGGCCAGGCACGTTGGCTCACGCCTGTAATCCCAGCACATTGGGAGGCTGAGGCGGGTGGATCACGAGGTCAAGAGTTCGCCAAGATGGTGAAACCCCATCTCTACTAAAAACTACAAAAATTAGCCAAGCGCACTGGCAGGTGCCTGTAATCCCAGCTACTCGGGAGGCTGAGGCAGGAGAATCGCTTGAACCCAGGCAGTAGAGGTTGCAGTGAGCTGAGATCGTGCCACTGCACTCCAGCCTGGGCGACAGAGTGAGACTCCATCTCACAAAAAAAAAAAAAAAAGAAAGAAAGAAAACATATATTCATAGTAGCCAAAAAATGGAAATAACCCAAATGTCCATCAACAGAAGAATCAATATGTAAAATGGAAAATTATTTGGCAATAAAGAGGAATGAAGCACTCATACATGCTACAACATAGATGAACTTTGAAACCACTATGTGGCTGGTCGCAGTGGCTCATGCCAGTAATCTCAGCACTTTGGAAGGTCGAGGCAGGTGGATCATCTGAGGTCAGGAGTTCAAGACCAGCCTGACCAACACGGTGAAACCCAGTCTCTACTAAATACACAAAATTAGCCGGGCGTGGTGGCGGGTGCCTGTAATCCCAGCTACCTGGGTGGCTGAGGTAGGAGAATAGCTTGAACCCAGGAGGCAGAGGTTGCAGTGAACGGAGATCACACCATTGCACTCCAGCCTGGGCAACAAGAGCGAAACTCTGTCTCAAAACAACAACAAAAAAAGAAAACATTATGTTTAGTGAATGAAGACCGACACAAAGGGCCACATACTGTATAATTTCACTTATACACAATGTGCAGAATAGACAAATTTAAAGAAACAGAAAGTAGATTCGTGGTTTCCTAGGGTTAGAGGGGAAATGGGAGGAGAGTGTTAATGAATAAGGGTTTCCTTTTGGGGTGATGAAAATGTTCTGAGTGAGATAGCCGTGATGGTCGCACAACTCTGTGAATATGCTAAAAATCATTGCGTTTGTACACTTTAAATTAGTGGGTCATATGGCATGAGAATTATATATCAATAAAGATAATTTTATCTTATTTTTTTCTGTTAATCCCAACAATCTTTTATTTATTTAACTAGTTTTTGGGGAACGGGTGATGTTTTGTTGCATGAAAAAGTTCTTTAGTGGTGATTTCTGAGATTTTGGTGGCCACATCACTTGAGCAGTGTACACTACACCCAATGTGTAGTCTTTTATCCCTCAACCCCCTCCCACTCTTTCCCCTGAGTCCCCAAAGTCCATGATATCATTCTTATGCCTCTGTAAAGCTAATTTTAAAAGTATATAGCTAACTCATGCCTTAAAAGGAGTTGGATGATTGATGCTCCACTTCCTCAGAATGTGTGGCTAATTGCTGTCCTGCCAAACCCATTGACTCAGGACTGGGTTGCAGCCACCACTTACTTGGATCTGTTTGTGTGTGCACGAACGCTGCCTGTAGCAACAGATTTGAATATGTGAAAAGCTTTCCCTAGGAGAACGGTCACTATGGTGCATCCAAATACTAGCGTTTAGCATTCAGGGTGGCTTAAGCCAATCCACTTCAAAAAACATGTTTCAAGCACCTTGTCAGGCAGTGCCATCACAGCTGGACATACAGCAGCAAATGGGATTGAACGAGGGGGGTGGCTGGGCCGGGGGACACGGCCCTGACAGAGGTGACACCCGAGCAAGAGAGACACAGGTATAAACCAGGTAACACATACAGCTAAGACAGGTTAATCCTGAAAGGGATGAAAAGTGCTCCAATGGTAATAATATAATGAGAGAGTCAGAGGCTACGAGAAGGGCCTTCGTTTTTGTTTGTTTGTTTTTGAGACAGAGTCTTGCTCTGTTGCCCAGGCTAGAGTGCAGTGGCGTGATCGCGGCTCACTGCAACCTTCATCTCCTGGGTTCAAGTGATTCTCCTGCCTCAGCCTTCCAAGTAGCTGGGATTACAGGCGCCTGCCACCACTCTCAGCTAATTTTTGTATTTTTAGTACAGACACGGTTTCACCATGTTGGCTAGGCTGGTCTCAAACTCCTGACCTCAGGTGATCCACCTATCAAAGTGCTGGGATTACAGGCATGAGCCACCGCGCCCAGCCTCCAAGTCACTTTCTATGGCTGCAGTAGGTTCCAAAGTGTCTCTGATGGGTTCATTAACAAAGTCTTTTTTCCCTTTAACTCTAATGATCGTACCTTGTTGAGGCTGAAAAGCTCTACTATTCCCTTTTTGAGCTGCTTCCCTCCAACCATTCACAGACCAGCTCAGGTATGTATAAATGGACAGATTTGAGGGTATTTCATGTGACACAGCTTCATAATCCCACTCTACATATTCAAGACAAAAACAGCAACCCCTGCTTGGGGCTGAAGTCCTTCTAGATCCTTCCCTGTCCCATAAAGCCTTCTCCCAATGGCCAATCAGCTGCCAAACCCTATTGATTATATCCCTTCAGTGCCCTGGAGTCCTCCTGCCAGTCCAACTGTCATTGACTCAGCATCTTCAAGACCTCTTACCTACATAATTTAATAGCGTCTCTTCTTCCAGTTTTTCCTGCTTCCCTGGTTAAAAACACTATGAGTCAGCCGTGATACCTCCTTCCTCCTCGCCTCGCTTGTCTAAACCATCAACCTGTCCTGCCAATTTTGCTGCCCAAGAATCTCTCAAAAAGGTTCACCCGTCTTCATCTTCCCCACAGACACCCTCCAATCTAACCTCCTACAGTTGATAAGTGCAGGAGCTTCCACACTGGACCCTTGACTTCCACTCCTGTGCTTACACAATCTATCTCCCTGCTCTGCTACCTGAATAAACTGGTGTTTTGTTTTGTTTTCTTTTTGAGACAGGGTCTTGCTCTGTCACCCAGGCTGCAGTGGAGCAGTACAATCATGGCTCGAACTCCTGGGCTCAAGTGATCCTCCTGCCATCATGTCCAGCTAATCTTTTTTTCTTTTTTGTAGAGATGAAGTCTCACTATGTTGACCGAGCTGGTCTCAAACTCCAGGGCTCAAGTGATCTCCTGCCTCAGCCTCCCAAGGCACTGGAATTATAGGTGTGAGCGACCACGCCGGGTGCTACTTGCTCTTATCTACAACCATCTGCATGTTTTCCTCATGCTGGCTCACTTTTTCCCCCATCTATTCACCCTGAATTTTTTTTCCTCCAATTCATTCTTTAAAGTCCATCCCTTTTTTCAATTTCAAAAAGTATGAAGTTTTAGAAGCCAGAAATCTAGGGCCTTTTTTTTTTTCTTTTTGAGACGAAGTCTCGCTCTGTCACCAAGGCTGGAGTGCAGTGGTGTGATCTCAGTTCACTGCAACCTTCACCTCTCGGGTTCAAGTGATTCTCCTGCCTCAGACTCCCAAGAAGCTGGGACTACAGGCGCGTGCCACCATGCCCGGCTAGTTTTTTGTATTTTTTTTTGAGACAGAGTCTCGCTGTCGCCCAGGCAGGAGTGCAGTGGCGCGATCTCGGCTCACTGCAGGCTCCGCCCCCGGGGTTCACGCCATTCTCCTGCCTCAGCCTCCGGAGTAGCTGGGACTACAGGCGCCCGCCACCTCGCCCGGCTAATTTTTTGTATTTTTTAGTAGAGACGGGGTTTCACTGTGTTAGCCAGGATGGTCTCTATCTCCTGACCTCGTGATCCGCCCGCCTCGGCCTCCCAAAGTGCTGGGATTACAGGCGTGAGCCACCGCGCCCGGCCACTTTTTCGTATTTTTTTAGTAGAGACAGGGTTTCACTGTATTAGCCAGGATAATCTCAATCTCCTGACCTCATGATCTGCCCACCTCGGCTTCCAAAAGTGCTGGCATACAGGGGTGAGCCACTGCACCCATATAGGGCCTTTTTGAAAAAAAGGTTTTATCTAATTGTTAAATTTGTCAACTTTAAAAAAAAAAATTCAATCATCACCAAAAAAAAAAAAAACAGAAAAAAAAAATTTAATCATCTTGCAAAGCTATTAAGCTTAATAAGGCAGACCCCAGTTTCTGCCTGCGTTTTACCTAGATCTTCTCATTTGATCCCCATAACATCTTTAAGTGGGTCACGATCATTATCCCGATTTTCTGGACTAGGAAGCTGAGTCTCAGGAAGTGAACCTGTACACATCCACATGATTTGTTAGGGGCAGAGGAGAGATTCAAACACACACAGTCTAGCTCCAGAGTTTAAATGCTTAGAAGCAAAGCTGGGCATATTGGCTCATGCCTGTAATCCCAGCACTTTGGGAGGCCAAGGTAGGTGGATCACTTGAGCTCAGGAGTTTGAGACCAGCCCGACCAGCATGGTGAAACCCTGTCTCTACTAAAAATACAAAAATTAGCTGGGCGTGGTGATACGTACCTGTAGTCCCGGCTACTTGGGAGGCTGAGGCACGAGAATCACTTGAATCTGGGAGGCGGAGGTTGCAATGAGCCAAGATGATGCCACTGCATTCCAGCCTGGGTGACACAGCAAGACTCCATCTCAAAAATAATAATAATAATAATAAAAGCCAGATGCTGTGGCTTATGCCTGTAATCCCAGCACTTTGGGATGCCGAGGAGGAGGTCAGGAGTTCAAGACCAGCCTGACCAACATGGAGAAATCCCACCTCTATTAAAAATACAAAATTTGGCCTGGCTCGGTGGCTCACGCCTATAATCCCAGCACTTTGGGAGGCTAAGGCGGGCGGATCACAAGGTCAAGAGATCGAGACCATCCTGGCCAACATGGTGAAACGCTGTCTCTACTAAAAATACAAAAATTAGCTGGGCGTGGTGGCGCGTGCCTGTAGTTCCAGCTACTCGGGAGGCTGACGCAGGAGAATCGCTTGATCCCGGGACACAGAGGTTGCAATGAGCCAAGATGGTGCCACTGCACTCCAGCCTGGTGACAGAACGAGACTCTGTCTCTAAAAAAAAAAAAAAAAAAAATTAGCTGGATGTGGTGGCACATGCCTATAATTCCAGCTACTTGGGAGGCTGAGGCAGGAGACTCACTTGAACCCAGGAGGCAGAGGTTGCGATGAGCCAAGATCGTGCCATTGCACTCCAGCCTGGGCAACAAGGGCAAAACTCCATCTAAAAAAAAAAACAAAAAACTGCCGGACGCGGTGGCTCACGCCTATAATCCCAGCACTTTGGGAGGCCGAGGCAGGTGGATCATGTGGTCAGGAGTTTGAGACCAGCCTGACCAATACGGTGAAACCCCGTCTCTACTAAAAATACAAAAATTAGCTGGGCGTGGTGGTAGGCACCTGTAGTCCCAGCTGCTCAGGAGGCTGAGGCAGGAGAATTGCTTGAACCCAGGAGGCAGGGGTTGCAGTGAGTCAAGATCGCACCTACAGCCTGGGCAACAGAGCAAGACTCGGTCTGAAAACAACAACAACAACAAAATAAAAAACAAGAAGCAAGTGAGTCTTGTTTTATTTGGAAACCAAAATAAACTGAATCAAATCAAAAGGCGTCACACTTTTAGTTTTATTTGAGGGACGAGAACAGATGTGAGTCACATAAGACAAATAAGGCATTAAGCCCTGTGAATGCCTTAACCCTCTTGGTTTTCTTCTCAATTCAACTAAACAGGACTCCTAGAATGAAAGTAAGTTATAAGTGCTTGGTTTTTTGGTTTTTTTTCCTTCTTTCTGTCGCCCAGGCTGGAGTGCAGTGATGTCACCACAGCTCACTATAGCCTCAAACTTCTGGGCTCAAGCAATCCTCTAGCCTCTGCCTCCCCAATAGCTGGGAATACAGGTACGTACCATGATGCACCATTAATCTTTCTGTTTTTCCATTTTAGTAGAGATAGTCTTGATATGTGTTGACCAGGCTGGTTTGGTACTCTTGGCTTCAAGCCAGTTTTCCCACCTCAGCCTCCCAAAGTGCTGGGATTATATGTGTGAGCGACCACACCCGACAGTTATAAGTGATCTTGATTTGCAATCAGACAGATCTAGTTTTATAATCAGCACCACTATTCAATAGCTGTGTGTCCCTGGGCAAGTTACTTAATCTCTCTGGGTCTTTCTCATGAGTAATACATGGATAATAATATCATCTCCTTGCATGTGTCTCTGGATTAAATGAGACAATCTAGGCTGGGTATGGTGGCCCATGCCTTTAATCCTAGCACTTTGAGAGACCAAGGTGGGAGAATCACTGAGCCCAGGAGTTCAAGACCAGCCTGGGCAACATAGTGAGATCCCGTCTCTATTTTTTTGGTTTTTTTTTTTTGTTTGTTTTTTGTTTTTTTTTGAGACGGAGTCTCGCTCTGTCGCCCAGGCTGGAGTGCAGTGGCGCAATCTCGGCTCACTGCAAGCTCCGCCTCCCGGGTTCACGCCATTCTCCTGCCTCAGCCTCTCCGAGTAGCTGGGACTACAGGGGCCCGCCACTACGCCCGGCTAATTTTTTTTGTATTTTTAGTAGAGACGGGGTTTCACCATGGTCTCGATCTTCTGACCTCGTGATCCGCCCGCCTCGGCCTCCCAAAGTGCTGGGATTACAAGCGTGAGCCACCGCGCCCGACCCCGTCTCTATTTTTTAAAGTAGAAAAAAAATTCAGAGAATCTATTTAGAGTTCTTAGCATAGAACCTCAATAAATGTTAAAAATAAAGCAATAATTGTTTAAACTGGTTTTCATCAGCTCGATATTTACAGCGCCTGTTGCAAAGCCTAGCACTTTTAAATACTGGGTGTTTAAAAAGAAACTTGGGTATTTATTTTCATGTTTAGGCTGAAATACATGAATACATATCATGCAATCAGGCTCAATTATAATATTTAGATTTTTTCCTTTTTTTCCCATCCCCACCCCCGTATATTTAGATTTTTTAAATACAGTGTATTAATAAATTACTCACGAAAGGAAACCAGCTTGTCCCAAAATTATATAGGAAATAATGCATATCCTACAAAATAACAAACCAGTTCATTTCTTTTGGAAGGAAAGAAGGGAGGGAGGGAAGAAGAGAAGTCCACAGAGTTTTCCCACAGAAAGAAAAATAAATCTCACAAATCGGTATAATGAGAAAGATCAAAAACTCCATAGGCAATAGTTTGAAATGACAAGTACAATTTCAGTTCTGATATTACCATAATATGGTTTTCAAAGAACTTCATTACATTTTAATCAAATAATTATGGGAATAATATACCAGTTGGCACAGAAAACTGTAAAAGTATTTTATTAGAGAAGACTAATTAGAAAATGTAGCATTTCTTTTAGCATTTAAAGGCCCCACAGTTTGGGAGGTTTTATTTAGCACAAAGAAAGAAAACTTTCAGTTCTCTTTTGAGTTAGCAATCCATATTATTTTTATTTTATTTATTTATTTATTTTTTTGAGACAGAGTCTCACTCCTCGCCCAGGCTGGAGTGCAATGGCACGATCTCAGCTCACCGCAACCTCTGCCTTCTGGGTTTCAGTGATTCTCCTTTCTCAGCCTCCTGAGTAGCTGGGATTACAGGCATGCATCACTACGCCCGGCTAATTTTTTTGTGTTTTTAGTAGAGATGGGGTTTCACCATGTTGGAGGCTGGTCTCAAACTCCTGGCCTCAGGTGATCCACCCGCCTTAGCCTCCGAAAGTGCTGGGATTACAGGCGTGAGCCACCACACCTGGCCATATTATTATTATTATATATTTTTTTGAGACAGAGTTTTGCTCTTGTTGCCCAGGTTGGAGTACAGTGGCACGACCTCGGCTCACTGCAACCTCCGCCTCCTGGGTTCAAGCGATTCTCCTGCCTCAGCCTTCCGAGTAGCTGGGATTACAGGCGCCCACCACCACGCCCAGCTAATTTTTTGTATTTTTTTTAATATAGATGAGGGTTCACCATGCTGGCCAGGCTGGTCTCGAACTCCTGACCTCAGGCTATCCACCCACCTCGGCCTCCCAAAGTGCTAGGAATACAGGCATGAGCCACAGTGCCCAGGCTGGGCCATATTATATTTATTTATTTATTTATTTATTTATTTATTTATTTATTTATATTTTTTGAGATGGAGTCTAGCTTTGTTGCCAGGCTGGAGTGCAGTAACACAATCTCAGCTCACTGCAACCTCCGCCTCCTGGGTTCATGCAATTCTCCTGCCTCAGCCTCCCGAGTATCTGGGATTACAGGCACACGACACCACACCCAGCTAATTTTTGTATTTTTTTTTTTTTTTTTTTTTTTTTTTTTTTTTTTTTTTTTTTTTTTTTTTTTTTTTTTTTTTTTCAGTAGAGACAGGGTTTCACTATGTTACCCAGATGGTCTCCATCTCCTGACCTCGTGATCCGTTCACCTCGGCCTCCCAAAGTGCTGGGATTACAGGCCTGAGCCACTGCGCCCGACCTATTTTTAAACAATCACAATTCAGCAGCCCATGGATATTCAGATTGTGAACTGCCTTAGGGCTGAGTAGCTGGTAAAGGTGAAATCCACATTTCTGAATTCTGACCTGGTAAACCAGCTTCCTCAGACCTTGTAATGAATAAGATGGGTGCCCCCAACTGCAGCTGAAGTGACAGTTTCTTCCACCCACAGGCCACTTGCTTCCCGCTGTGAGGAACCACAGGCCACACTCTCCTCCCTACCCCCACCAGACACACATCAAGCCATCTTTGGTAGCTGTAAGAACTTTCTGCAGACACAGTCTGGCTCCGTTTTGGGGACTCTAATCACGTCTAGTATTATTCAGAGTTGGATTCTGACATGATCAGTAGATGAATCAAGATCAAAATACTTTCTAAATTAGTACTAAAATACTCAATATAATAACCCAGTGTTTTCAGAAAGAAATCTGCACAGCTGGGGATCAACTTTTTCTTTTTTCTTTTTTGTTGTTGTTGTTTGTTTTTTTGTTTGTTTTGTTTTCTGGCTCGTTTGTTTAAAATAGATGGAGAATGTATGCAAATAGGCAAAATTCTAAACTTATTGGTCATAAGTAAGGCCCTCTAATTACTAAGCAACACTAGACATTTCAATAATTGGGCCGGGCGCGGTGGCTCACGCTTGTAATCCCAGCACTTTGGGAGGCTGAGGCGGGCAGATCACGAGGTCAGGAGATCGAGACCACGGTGAAACCCCGTCTTTACTAAAAAATACAAAAATATTAGCCGGGCGTGGTGGCGGGCCCCTGTAGTCCCAGCTACTCAGAGAGGCTGAGGCAGGAGAATGGTGTGAACCCGGAAGGCGGAGCTTGCAGTGAGCCGAGATTGCGCCACTGCACTCTGGCCTGGGCGACAGAGCGAGATTCTGTCTCAAAAAGAAAAAAAAGAATTGACTGCGTTTGCAGAATGCTTTCCTCATCTGTAAAATGTGGGTAAAATTAGAACCTGTCACACTGGGTCATTGTGAAGGTTAAATGAATTAATACCTGCTCAATAAATATTATTTTTTCAAGTGTTCAGTCCTCCCGGGGGGTGGTCTCTCTTAGGTGTCAAAATGTCTAATAAGGGTCAGCTACGTAATTTGTAAGGTCCGGTGCAAAATGAAAACACATGGCTTCTTGTTCAAAAAATTATTAAAAATTTCAAAGTGGCCGGGTGCATTAGTGTATGCACGCAGTCCCAGCACTTTGGGAGGCTGAGGAGGGAAGATTGCTTGAGCCCAGACATTCAAGACCAGGCCGCTTCTGAGCACAGAGCCCTAAGCAACTGCTGCCCGAGACATACACCCATGAAGCTGGCCCTGTGTCTAGCAATTCCGTAACTTAGGGTTGAGAATACTGAGGACCATACATTTACTCACTTAGCGTAGACATTAAACAAACAACACTTCGCTAAGTCTCCTGAACAAGCCACCCAATCCTGTGAACCTATGGGTGATAAAATCTGGGGATTATGCTGTAAAACCAAGTGTCCTTATCTTGGAAGTCTAGGGAATCCATAAATAAACTTGGAGAATATTAATGAAACCCCTGTAATTGTGCACCTAATCTGTTTGTGTGTCTTTTCCTGAGGAGATGCTCCATGAAGAATCAGTGAATCCAAACACAGGGAGCTGGAACTGCTCTACCAGCCTTTACATTCCTAAAATCGACCGAGGGCAGGGACTCACGCCCGTAATTCCAGCACTTGGGAGGCTGAGGCGGGATGATCACTTGAGCTCAGGAGTTTGAGACCAGCCTGGATGCCATAGTGAGACCCCTGTCTCTACCAAAAATACAAAAAATTGGCCAGGTGTGGCGGCACGTGCCTGCAGTCCCAGCTACTCAGGAGGCTGAGGTGGGAGATGTCTTGAGCCTGGGAAGCAGGGGTTGCAGTGAGCTGAGACTGTGCCACTGCACTCTAGCCTGCGTGATCCAGCAAGACCCTGCCACCAAAAAAAAAACAAAAACAAAACCAAAAAAAACCTTATTTATTTATTTATTTATTTATTTATTTATTTATTTATTTATTTATTTTTGAGTCAGGATCTCGCTCTGTCACCCAGGCTGGAGTGCAGTGGTGCGATCTTGGCTCACTGCAACCTCCACCTCCTGGGTTCAAGGGATTCTTCTGCCTCAGCCTCCCAAGTAGCTGGGATTACAGGCACCCACCACCACACCCGGCTAATTTTTGTATTTTTAGTAGACACAGGGCTTCACCATGTTCGCCAGGCTGGTCTCGAACTCCTGACCTCAGGTGATCCATCCACCTTGGCCTCTCAAAGTGCTGGGATTATAGGCATGAGCCACTATGCCCGGCCCAAGAAAAACCTTATATGAATTCCAAAGATTTTCTGTAGGCCAGGGTTGAAAAAAGATAAATCAGTCAATCAATCAATCAATCAGTCAATCACTAAGATCAGCCAGGTACAGTGGCTCATGCTTGTAATCCCAATACTTTGGGAGACCAAGGCAGGCGGATCACGAGGTCAGGAGATCGAGACCACGGTGAAACCCCGTCTCTACTAAAAATACAAAAAATTAGCTGAGCATGGTGGCGGGCACCTGTAGTCCCAGCTACTCCAGAGGCTGAGGCAGGAGAATGGCCTGAACCCAGGAGGCGGAGCTGGCAGCGAGCCGAGATCGCGCAACTGCACTCCAGCCTGGGCAACAGAGTGAGACTCCATCTCAAAAAAAAAAAAAAAAAAAAAATCCCTAAAATCTTTGTATTCCCCATTGTTTAGCATAGGTGTCGCATCTAGTGGACAATCAGTAATGCCAGTTAGCAAAGGTAGGTAGGAATGAATGACGAGTGGGTAGGGAACAAATGGCATTAAGTCCCTCCTTAGTACTATGGTAAGAAAACAGAAGAAAGAAAAATCGAGTTAAGCATCAAGGCTGCTAACATTCAAATCCCAGCTCCACTGTCACTGCCATGTGAATTTACATGGTCACTTCATGTTGTTAAGCCTCTGTTTTCTCATCTGTGAAATGGGAATAATAAATAATGCCTCCTAGGCTGGGCGTGGTGGCTCATGCCTGTAATCCCAGCACTTTGGGAGGCCGAGGTGGGCGGATCACCTGAGGTCAGGAGTTCGAGACCAGCCTGACCAACATGGAAAAACCCCGTCTCTACTAAAAATACAAAATTAGCCAGGCATGGTGGCACATGCCTGTAATCCCAGCAACTAGGGAGGCTGAGGCAGGAGAATCGCTTGAACCTGGGAGGTGGAGGTTGTGGTGAGGCGAGATTGTGCCATTGCACTCCAGCCTGGGCAACAAGAGCGAAACTCCGTCTCAAAGAAAAAAAAAAAAAAAAAAAATTAGCTGGGTGTGGTGGTGCGTGCCTGTAGTCCCAGCCACTTGGGAGGCTGAGACAGGAGAATCGCTTGAACCCGGGAGGCAGAGATTGTGCCACTGCACTCCAGCCTGAGATGACAGAGCAAGACTCCCTCTCAAAAAAAAAAAAAATAATAATAATAATAATAATGCCTCCTTCACTAAACTGCTCTGGGGATTAAATAAGCTAATCACTGAGCAGCGTGCTAGGTATACTGTGAGTCTCAACTTCTGTTAGATCTCTCTTTTTTTTTTCAATTTTTTGAGACGGAGTCTTGCTCTGTCATCCAGGCTGGAATGCAGTGGCTTCATCTCGGCTCACTACAACCTCCACCTCCCAGGTTCAAGGGATTCTCATGCCTCAGCCTCCCAAGTAGCTGGAATTACAGGCATGCACCACCAGACCCTGCTAATTTTCATTTTTTTTCTTCTTTTTTTTTTTTTTTTTTGAGATAGAGTCTTGCTCTGTCACCCAGGCTGCAGTGCAGTGGCACAATCTCGGCTTACTGCAACCTCTACCTCCCAGGTTCAAGCGATTCTCCTGCCTCAGCCTCCCAAGTAGCAGGATTACAAGTACACGCCACCATGCCCAGCTAATTTTTGTATTTTTAGTAGAGATGGGTTTTCACCATGTTAGCCAGACTGGTCTCAAACTCCTAACCACATGATATGCCTGCCTTGGCCTCCCAAAGTAATGGGATTACAAACGTTAGCCACCGCACCCAGCCTAATTTTCGTATTTTTAGTAGAGACAGGGTTTCACCATGTTGCCCAGGCTGGTGTTGAACTCCCGAGCCCACCCCAGCCTCCTAAAGTTCTGGGATTACAGACGTGAGCCACTGTGCCTGGCCACATATGTTCTTGTGTTTAATTTTGTACAACTTCAAGCCAATCTGTAAAAGAACAGTAAAGAAAACTTTGCAGCTCTTAAATTATATGGTATGGCCTTTATCATACAAGTATGTAAAGAAACAAACAACAGTATATAAGGCCGGGCGCGGTGGCTCACACTGGTAGTCCCAGCACTTTGGGAGGCCGAGGTGGGCGGATCACGAGGTCAGGAGATCGAGACCACGGTGAAACCCCGTCTCTACTAAAAATACAAAAAATTAGCCAGGTGTGGTGGCGGGCGCCTGTAGTCCCAGCTACTCGGAGAGGCTGAGGCAGGAGAATGGCATGAACCTGGGAGGCGGAGCTTGCAGTGAGCCGAGATCGCGCCACTGCACTCCAGCCTGGGTGACAGAGTGAGACTCCATCTCAAAAAACAACAACAACAAAAAAAACCAGTATATATATTTTTGGGGACAGAATCTTACTCTGTCACCCACGCTGGAGTAAGTAGCTGGGACTACAGGTACATGCCACCATGTTCAGCTAATTTTTTTTAGTTTTTATAGAGATGGGGTCTCACTATATGGCCCAGGCTGCAATAGTTTTTTTATAAAAGTAACTCTTTTTGGCTGGGCACAGTGGCTCATGCCTATAATCCCAGCACTTTGGGAGGCTGAGGCAGGCAAATTGCTTGAGGTTAGGAGTTCAAGACCAGCCTGGCCAAGATGTCAAAGCCCAGTCTCTACTAAAAATACAAAAATTAGCCAGACGTGGTGGTGCACACCTGTGGTCCCAGCTATTCGGGAGGCTGAAGCAAGAGAATCACTTGAACCCGGGAAGCAGAGGCTGCAGTGAGCCAAGATCGCATCACTGCACTCCAGCCTGGCCAATAGAGCGAGACTCTGTCTCAAAAAAAAAAAAAAAAAAATTAGCCAGGCATGGCATGCACCTGTGGTCTCAGCTAGTTGTGAGGCTGAGCCCAGGAGGTCACAGCTGCAGCTAAGCCATGATCGTGCCACTACACACAAAACAAAACAAAACAAAAAGAAGCCAAAAAGGAATAACTAAAATAAGATTTTCTGGTATTTCTGCAAATTTGGTGTGTTTTCATTATCTCTCTTTTTTTTTTTTTGTAGAGACAGGGTCTCACTATGTTGCCCAGGCTGGCCTTGAACTCCTGATCTCAAACAATCTTCCTGCCTTGGCCTCCCAAAGCACTGGGATTATAGGCATGAGACACTATGCCCAGCCTCATTCTTATTATCTCTCTCTTTTTTTTTTTTTAGACAAAGTCTCGCTCTTGTCCCCCAGGCTGGAGTGCAGTGGCGCAATCTAGGCTCACTGCAACCTCTGGCTCCCAGGTTCAAGCGATTCTCCTGCCTCAGCCTCCCGAGTAGCTGGGACTACAGGCGCCTGCCACTTTGCCAGGCTAATTTTTGTATTTTTAGTAGAGACAGTGTTTCACCATGTTGGCCAGGTTTGTCTTGAACTCCTGACCTCAGGTGATCCGCCCGCCTTGGCCTCCCAAAGTGCTGGGATTACAGGTGTGAGCCACCAGGCCCGGCCTCTCATTCTCTCATTCTCTCTTAATGCTCTTTCTCCTGCCCTTTTTTTTTTTTTTTTTTTGAAACAGGGTCTCACTCTGTCATCCAGGCTGGAATGCAGTGGCAAGATCATGGCTCGTTGCAGCCTCGACCTTCTGGGCTCAAGGGATCTGCCTGCCTCAGCCTCCCAAATAGCTGGGCCTACAAATGAGCACCACCATGCCCAGATAATTTTTTTAAATTTTTGGTAGAGACAGGGTCTTTCTATGGTGCCAGGCTGGTCTCGAGCTCCTGGGCTCTAGCAATCCCCCTGCCTTGGCCTCCGAAAGTGTTCGTATCACAGGCATGAGCCACTGCACCTGGTCCCTTCTTCTTTACACATGAAAATCAACAGTTACTTGCTATTACCAGCGTAGCTTCGTTCCTCTAAACCTGAGTTTATCGTGCTTTCCATAAAATACTTTTCCCCGCCGCGCAGTGGCTCACACCTGTAATCCCAGCACTTTGGGAGGCCGAGGCAGGCAGATGACGAGGTCAGGAGATCATGATCATCCTGGCTAACAAGGTGAAACCCTGTCTCTATTAAAAATACAAAAATTAGCTGGATGTGGTGGCATGCACCTGTAGTCCCAGCTACTCTGGAGGCCGAGGCAGGAGAATTGCTTGAATCGCGGAGGAGGAAGTTGCAGTGAGCCGAGATCATGACACTGCACTGCAGCCTGGGTGACAGAGCGACTTCTGTCTCAAAAAAGAAAAAAATTTAAGTCCAATTTCCAACTTCCAGGCCAGGCATGGTAGCTCACGCCTGTAATTCCAGCACTTTGAGAGGCTGAGGTGGGTGGATCACTTGAGGTCAGGAGTTTAAGACCAGCCTGGCCAACATGGCAAAACTCTGTTTCTACTAAAAATACAAAAATTAGCTGGGAGTGGTGGTGGGCACCTGGAATCCCAGCTACTCGGGAGGCTGAGGCACAAGAATTGCTTGAACCTGGAAGGCATAGGTTGCAGTTCACTCCATCCTGGGCGATAGAGCAAGACTCAGTCTCAAAAAAAAAAAAAGAAAAGAAAAGAAAAGAATTAAGTCCAACTTCCAAACGCTGTTTTCTAGAGCATAGGAACATTTTCCAGGTAGCTGGATCCATAAGCAAGCCATTCTACTTTAAGTTATTAATAAACACACAAAAGCCAACTCATCAAAATAGAAGCCCTGGAAGTGATTTTAAGCAGAACTGTGACCACATACTAGACAACTTCTGAGACCTAGCTTTAGCCAGGTGTAGCTAAACGTTCTATGTACATTATCTCCTGTTATCTTTGCAACAACCGGATGGAATGAATTCTTTTTTTTATTTTTGAGATGGAGTTTCGCTCTTGTTGCCCAGGCTGCGGTGCAGTGGCGCAATATCCACTCACCGCAACCTCCGCATGCCAGGTTCAAGCGATTCTCCTGCCTCAGCCTTCAGAGTAGCTGAGATTACAGGCATGTGGCACCACGCCTGGCTAATTTTGTATTTTTAGTAGGGACGGGGTTTTTCCATGTTGGTTAGGCTGGTCTCAAACTCCTGACCTCAGCTGATCCACCCGCCTCGGCCTCCCAAAGTGCTGGGATTACAGGTGTGAGCCATCACACCCAGCCGGAATGAATTCTTATTAAACCCATTTTATAGCTGAGGGAACAGGGGTGCAAAGCAAAAGCTTGATGAATTTGTCCAGGGTCTTAAAGAGTGAAACAGATCAGCCCAACAACTGAGCAGTAACTTTGAGTCATGAACAATTCCTGGAAATGGGGGCAAAGCAAAAGTCCACTCCCAATTAATTATTTTTTCCCAATTCTTTTTTTTTTTTTTGACAGAATCTGGCTCTGTCACCCAGGCTGGAGTGCAGTGGCACGATCTTGGCTCACTGCAACCTCCCCCTCCCGGGTTCAAGCGATTCTCTTGTCTCACCCTCCCAAGTAGCTGGGATTACAAGGGCCTGCCACCAAGCCAGGCTAATTTTTGTATTTGTGGTAGAGACAGGGTTTCACCATGTTGGTCAGGCTGGTCTCCAACTCCTGACCTCAGGTGATCTGCCCACCTCGGCCTCCCAAAGTGCTAGGATTACAGGTGTGAGCCACCACATCAGCTCCCAATTCTTTTTTTCTGCAAAATCTATTGTCTGTATTACTGTTTTTGACACAACACCAACCTTGGCATTGGCGTTGTGATTCTCATCTAATCTCTTCTCTTTCCTTCCTCAAGAGGTGATATATTTGTGTCCCCACCTCCTATAGTCACCTAGCCCCTGAGCAATGGGTGATTTATTGAGAGAAATTCCACACTCATTCCCTAAACAATCCACGCCTCACATTCAGTATTCCGTCACTTTCAAGCCAGTACAGCACTATTTATTTCTTTTTTATCATCCATAATCTGTTTTTCAGTGTCTGCATTATCATCTGCTAAATATAGTCTAATGTGCTATTTGTTTCAGTTCTCGGTGCCAAGACTCAGATGTGTCCTTTTGCCCCCACCTCAGGAATTTCCCAAATAAATAATAAATCATAAAATAGAGGACAATTGAAGTTAAGAGCCAGGCCGGTGCCTCACTCCTGTAATTCCAGCACTTTGGGAGGTCAAAGTGAGCGGATTACTTGAGGTCAGATGTTCGAGACCAGCCTGGGCAAGATGGTGAAACCCCGTCTCTACTAAAAATACAAAAATTAGCCAGGCGTGGTGGCGGGAGCCTATAATCCCAGCTACTTGGGAGGCTGAGGCAGGAGAATCCCTTTAACCTGGGAGGCAAAGGTTGCAGTGAGCTGAGATCATGCCACTGCACTCCAGCCTGGGTGACAGAGCAAGACTGTTTCAAAAAAAAAAAAAAAGTTAAGAACCAATCCCAAGGATCCAGAAAGAAGCAGCCTAGGTAAACATTTGCTTGTATGTCCCCTGTGTTCTCTTCCCACCCTAATCCCATCATTTCTCCTGATGGGAAACATGCAGTGATTAATCAAAGCGCCTCCTTGAGCACTGATTTATTTTTGTCTCTGAAGGAATTAGAGGTCAGATAGTTTCTTGATTATCTCGCCCTGGCCTGAGGCTGCTCATTCATTCACTCCTTCCCTCAAAGGATCTCTCTTTCACCTCTTCAAAAGCCAACCCTTTCCTTTCATTTTGGAAGCCTTCAGTCAAAAAGGGCTACAAGTTTGTGGCCGAGGAGGTCTCCCTGCTCCTTCTGAGAGGCATGGAAGCAGCCAGCAGCCTGTTCTGAAATCAGAACTCTATCTGCATGAGACTCCAAGTCAGCTTGGAGACCACTAACGCTCCCGTACCTAGGCCGTGAGGATAGAAGCATGCTTGGTGTGTAAGAATTTCAAGGTAAACAAGTCTTTGAAAACCAGTCTTAAATTGGCCCTCAGGGAGCGGTTAGAGTGACTGTACATTTTTGAGCTCAGCATCAGATTTTTTTCTTCTTCAAATGAACATTTAAATTGCCCCCTCTGCCATTGTATTGTAAGCACTATAATTAGCATGATTTAAACAATGCAGCCACAACTAAACCAGATTATTTATCTGGACTTAATCTAGAAAGAACAAAGAAACCCATTCAATTTGCCCCGAAATCCAATTTGATACATAAACATGAATAGGGGAAAGTCAACATTCTGGGTAACTTTAACACAATTATATGATTTTTAAAGTACAGTACTCTAGAAAAAGACAAATGTCTTTTTAAAAAAATGACATACATAAACTCACACTTGCCACTATTCTCACTTAGGGGCCTTTCTCATTCAGGAGAAAGCCATTCCAGCTGCTACATGAAAGATACTTATTGAAACCTGCTTTGTTTATCACAGCTGTTTGTTTATTACGACACTCTCCCAGATGCAGTGACCTCTAAACTGGCTTATTTTATCAAGATATACATAAAAATAAAAAGATATATAGCCTAGAATTCAAAATGCCAAACTTCCAAGAGCTGCTCATGTTAGAAGCAAAATCAGTAATGTTTCTACCTCTTCAGGCTATTTGCAACAAGACCCCAAAAAAGCTAGTCTGTTGAAAACACAGACTTCTCCTCTCACCCCTTTGTCATTCTGTTTTGGTAGGGCCAACTGTGTATCTCTTTTTCTTAATGTTACAATTGTTTTTTTTTTTTTTTTGAGATGAGTCTCGCTCTGTTGCCCAGACTGGAGTGTAGTGGCGCAATCTTGGCTCACTGCAAGCTCCGCCTCCCGGGTTCACGCCATTCTCCTGCCTCAGCCTCTCCGAGTAGCTGGGACTACAGGTGCCCGCCACCACGCCTGGCTAATTTTTTTTTTTTGTATTTTTAGTAGAGACGGGGTTTCACTGTGGTCTCGATCTCCTGACCTCGTGATCCGCCCGCCTCGGCCTCCCAAAGTGCTGGGATTACAAGCGTGAGCCACCGCGCCCGGCCTACAATTGTTAAAATAAAAATTCATTTGACACAATCCAATTTTAGGTTTGTTTATTATTATTTTTTAAATATCCAATGTGTTCAAGCTTTCTCTGCAACCTTTGCTTTCTGTTTAATGCTATTAATTATATTCTTGTTCTTGCTGCTATAAGCTGCCCCTATCGGCAGAGATTCAAGAGAGATTTGAAAGAGTGAGCATATTTATCAAAAGAGAAAAAAAAATAAAGAAAATAAAGACAGCACGAGAGCATATTGGATACATAAACTGTTCTTCCTGAAAAGATAAATGATTTGGTAATGAATAGATCCTTTAGGCCATAAAAAATCCATTTATTTTCTTTTGAATTTGAATAGAAGAGATTTGCATTTTTTTCCTGCGCAGTTACACTTAAATTAAAATGCAGAGCATGAGGCTAGCATACAATCAAACTAAATAATAACTAGGGCATACTGTATTATTCATAAAAACAAAATTAATAGTTTGGGGAAGGAAATCATTGTGGTAAGAAAATGTACATTGACACCAAACACCTACTGTCAGAAGGAAAAATAAAGCGATACAGACTACTTACGAATTGGTAATTGAAGTTTGGCATTTTATTTGGGGATGGGGAACAAGGGTCAAGGCGTTTATCTTGTATAGAATCTACAAACTCGAAAATGTCTGCTTTTCTGATAGCAAAGTGCTAAGAACATTTCTCTGTATTTTGATGTCTAATTATACAGAGAAAGAGAGTCAACAGTATTCTTTTTTTTCTCAAAGCAGAGTAGAATCAAGATATTATTATTTTTTTTTCTCAAAGCAGAGTAGAATCAAGATATTTTTCCCCCCAAAAAAACATACTACAAGTGCATGTCTTTCTGTAGCTGGTCTGACAGGCACGATTGGCCCAGAACAGGAAGGTTGAGCAACAGCCCTCCTAATCTTTATGCTTCTTCCTTTCTCTCAACCTTCCCTTCCCCCACCCCGCACACACAGGAGAAAGTATTCCGATGTCTTTGATTGCCATCAACCTACAGTGGAGTCGGCTGAGAGATGGGTCTCTCTAGAGAGTTGTTCCTGCTACTGTCTCTGGTGATGACAAAGAACAAAGCCCAGGCCATCACAGAAGGTTCAGGAGCAGTGAGGTCTTGAAAATTTGGGAGAGAGAGAGCAAGAAATTTTTTTTTTTTTTTTAATTGAGGCAATAATCTAAGATCTTCAATGTACACACACCAAACTTAAAAAGACAAATAGAGGCCGGGCGCGGTGGCTCACGCTTGTAATCCCAGCACTTTGGGAGGCCGAGGCAGGCGGACCACGAGGTCAGGAGATCGAGACCACAGTGAAACCCCGTCTCTACTAAAAATACAAAAAATTAGCCGGGCGTGGTGGCGGGCGCCTGTAGTCCCAGCTACTCGGAGAGGCTGAAGCAGGAGAATGGCCTGAACCCAGGAGGCGGAGCTTGCAGTGAGCTGAGATTGCGCCACTGCACTCCACCTGGGCGACAGGGTGAGACTCCATCTCAAAAAAAAAAAAAAAAAAAGAGAAATAGGCTGTGGCAAAGTCAAAATGCCTTCCGGGGGCCAGGCAGGTGGCAAAAGAGAGGCCGGTCACAAGGTAGGGGCTGTGGCAATCAAAGGGGAGGGGGCAGGTGTCCCTTGCCCACAGTCCTTCTATGGCCATGCGGCTTGGAGTTTGGACCTGGTGTGACCAGAGCTCACATTTTGTTAAGGAAAGCCAGAAATCCCAATTCTTATGTAGAAGCTTTAGAAATGTTGGCGACTATTTCAAAATGTTTGAATACCATCTGAGCCAAAGAAAACATGACTGTAGCAAAGCCAACACTTGTCCACCAGTTTCCTATCTCTCCTTAGGAAGAACATAAAAGTCCAGAAAAGGATTATTTAAAACACACTGGACTTACACCATGGGTTACCTATTAATAGCTTCTGAACAACTGGCTGATTAGATAAACTGACTGATAGGACAGACACTTTACTTTTTAACTTTGTAATATGCCATTTATTCATTCAACTTTTTTTTTTTTTTTTTGAAACACTCTCCCTGTGTCTCCCAAGTGGGAGTGCAGTGGAGTATAGGGCCAGGATCTTAATTCACTGCAACTTCTGCCTCCTAGATTCAAGCAATTATCGTGCTTAAGCCTCCTGAGGTAGCTGAGATTACAGGCGTGCACCACTGCACCCGGCTAATTTTTGTAATTTTAGTAGAGACAAGTTTTCGCCATGTTGGACAGGCTAGTCTTGAACTCCTGGCCTCATGTGATCCATCCACCTCAGCCTCCCAAAGTGGCAGGATTACAGGTGTGAGCCACCACACCCGGCCTCAACTTTTTTTTTTTTAATTGAATGTCTACTATGTACTGGGAACTGGGCATTGCATAGAATGCTCTTTTCCACGGGGAAATACACCATCAGAAACCCATTATTTGGGGCATACATAGTTAATAATTCCAAGAACTTGAAAGGGAGAAATTTGAAAGGCAGTATTACCTCTTATATTATTAATAGTGGGTCGCTTATTATATATTAAGTAATTAAATCTTTGATTTAATAGATTTACATCTATTTAAAGGGACTCATAAGAATTTCCCAAGAGCTATTTGTATTACAATGTTGAAC
Organism: Hylobates moloch; assembly: GCF_009828535.3. Taxonomy (NCBI): domain Eukaryota; kingdom Metazoa; phylum Chordata; class Mammalia; order Primates; family Hylobatidae; genus Hylobates; species Hylobates moloch. The sequence continues at coordinate 7,143,473 of NW_026652296.1, forward strand.
TCAAATTTTGCCTTCATGCTGCTTGAAACTTGGCTAATTCTCCGAAAGGGATATTCACATTTATCTTTTGGCATTGGAAAATCGACCAGCTTACTGTATTGTAGGCATTTTTATTTTCTCTAAAGTGATCCAGGCCGGGCGCGGTGGCTCACGCTTGTAATCCCAGCACTTTGGGAGGCCGAGGCGGGCGGATCACGAGGTCAGGAGATCGAGACCACGGTGAAACCCCGTCTCTACTAAAAAAATACAAAAAAAAATTAGCCAGGTGTGGTGGCGGGCGCCTGTAGTCCCAGCTACTCAGAAAGGCTGAGGCAGGAGAATGGCGTGAACCCGGGAGGCGGAGTTTGCAGTGAGCCGAGATTGCGCCACTGCACTCTAGCCTGGGCGACAGAGCGAGACTCCGTCTCAAAAAAAAAAAGAATAATTATAAATTGCAAAGAAACTAAATGTCCCTTAAAACTTGTCAAAGGGGGCTGTGTGCGGTGGTTCACACCTGTAATCCCAACATTTTGGGAGACCTAGGCGGGCAGCTCACCTGAGGTCAGGAGTTCAAGACCAGCCTGACCAACATGGAGAGACTGTGCATCTACCAAGAATACAAAAATTGGCTGGGGGTGGTGGCGCGTGCCTGTAATCCCAGCTGCTCAGGAGGCTGAGGCAGGAGAATCTCTCAAATCCAGGAGGGGGAGGCTGCAGTGAGCCGAAATCACACAACTGCACTCCAGCCTGGGTGACAGAGTAAGACTCTGTCTCGAAAAATACACATAAAGGCCGGGCGCGGTGGCTCACGCTTGTAATCTCAGCACTTTGGGAGGCCGAGGCGGGCGGATCACGAGGTCAGGAGATCGAGACCACGGTGAAACCCCGTCTCTACTAAAAATACAAAAAAATTAGCCGGGCGTGGTGGCGGGCGCCTGTAGTCCCAGCTACCCGGAGAGGCTGAGGCAGGAGAATGGCGTGAACCTGGGAGGCGGAGCTTGCAGTGAGCCGAGAGCACGCCACTGCACTCCAGCCTGGGCGACAGAGCAAGACTCCGTCTCAAAAAAAAAAAAAAAAGTGTCAAAGGTTGCATAAAATGGGTCATCCTTTACAAAGTAATTTTTTTTTTTTTATGGTGGTATATATATATATTTTTAGAATTAGGCAATGGATCATTACTTTGGTGTATATATATATATATATATAAATATATATATATATATTAATATATATAGTATATATATATTATATATATATTTTTTATAAGCAATGAAATTTTGTTGGCAACATCCAAAGCATCGTAATCAGGAGCCAGTCGAACAAATGCCTTCTTCTCTCCATCACGCCGAATCAGAGTGTTGACCTTGGCCACATCAATGTCATAGAGCTTCTTCACAGCCTGTTTAATCTGGTGCTTGTTGGCTTTCACATCCACAATGAACACAAGTGTGTTGTTGTCTTCTATCTTCTTCATGGCAGACTCAGTGGTCAGCGGAAACTTGATGATAGCATAGTGGTCAAGCTTGTTTCTCCTGGGAGCGCTCTTCCGAGGATATTTGGGCTGTCTCCGGAGTCGCAGTGTCTCGGGCCGCTGGAAGGTGGGTGACGTGCGGATCTTCTTTTTTTTGTGGCTGTAGACACCTTTCGACACTGCCTTCTTGGCCTTTAAAGCCTCCGCTTTGGCTTCGGCTTTAGGAGGGGCAGGAGCTTCCTTCTTCGCTTTCGGCGCCATCTTGTGAAAAGGCAACAAAGATAATGTTAATTTATGTTTATTATTGCAGAAAAAAGTCTATGACCGGCCAGGCTCAGTGGCTCACGCCTGTAATCCCAGCATTTTGGGAGGCCAAGGTGGGCGGATCACGAAGTCAGGAGTTTGTAACCAGCCTGGCCAATATGATGAAACCCCATCTCTACTGAATATACAAAAATTAGCCAGGTGTGGTGGCAGGCGCCTGTAGTCCCAGCTCCTCAGGAAACTGAGGCAGAAGAATCGCTTGAACCCGGGAGGCAGAGGTTGCAGTGAGCTGGAATTGCACCACTGCACTCCAGCCTGGGTGACAGAGCGAGACTCCGTCTCAAAAAAAAAAAAAAAAAAAAAAAAAAGTCTATGACATATTGCACAGAATTTGTAGAGTTTAATTGTATTTATGTAAAATTACTGTGTAAGAGAAGCCTAAAATGATGTTCATCAAGAGTTAAGGGCCGGGCGCGGTGGCTCACGCTTGTAATCCCAGCACTTTGGGAGGCCGAGGCGGGCGGATCACGAGGTCAGGAGATCGAGACCACAGTGAAACCCCGTCTCTACTAAAAATACAAAAAATTAGCCGGGCGTGGTGGCGGGCGCCTGTAGTCCCAGCTACTCGGAGAGGCTGAGGCAGGAGAATGGCGTGAACCCGGGAGGCAGAGCTTGCAGTGAGCCGAGATTGCGCCACTGCACTCCAGCCTGGGCGACAGAGCGAGACTCCGTCTCAAAAAAAAAAAAAAAAAAAAAAAAAAAAAAGAGTTAAGGATGCTCTTTTCTATGTAGTAGAATCTTAGATGACTTCAAGTCTCTTTGTAGTTTTCTTTAAAGCTGAACACAAGTGGTTTAGACAATAGCAAAATCTCTTTTCAGAAGAGTTGGGAACATATGAAGCAGAGAAACAACTTGGCCTGGAGTGGTGGCTCATGCCTGTAATCCCAACACTTTGAAAGGGACTGAGATGGGAGGATTACTTAAGGCCAGGGATTTGAGATCAGCCTGGTCAATGTAGCAAGACCCTCACCTCTATTTATAAATTTTAATAATAAAGCATAAATAAATAATACAGAGAGGAAACTTGAGTGCAGAGTGGGCATGAGAAAAAACCAAGAAAGTGTAAATAGAAAAACTGAATAAATAACTTTCTCAATTAAATAATATTTCCAGGCATGGTGGCTCTCACCTGTAATCCCAGCACTTTGGGAGGCTGAGGCTGGCGGATCACCTGAGATCGGGAGTTCCAGACCAGCCTGACCAACATGGTGAAATCATGTCCCTACTAAAAATACAAAAATTAGCTGGGCATGGCAGCACATGCCCATAATCCCAGCTGAGATTAGGAGGCTGAGGCAGGAGAATCGCTTGAACTCCGGAGGCAGAGGTTGCAGTGATCCGAGATCAAGCCATTGCGCTCCAGCCTGGGCGACAGTGTGAGATTCCGTCTCAAAAAAAAAAAAAAAAAGAAAAATGAATGAGCTGGTCATTTGCCTGCCTTGCCTCTTGGATTCTAACCAACATCTCATGTGAAGTTACGTTCTGATTCCAATGAGTGTACCATGCTTGCTTGGGTTTCTTGTAGACACAGCAATATGTTAGAGTTTTCCAGACTATATTCCACAATGTTAATAAGTCATAGAATACACTACAACAAAAATTTCTGTGGTCAAATCAGCATAGGACATGCTGGGTTAGAGAAAATCAAACTGTTTTCTTTCCCACAGAACTTCTTAGTGCATTTTACATATGAACACGTGTTGTAGATTTTCAAGGGGAGATTATATTTCCTGAATTTATTGACCATGGAACTAGTCACTCTTCAAAGAACAACTGAGTTCTTCAAGAGGATAAAATGTGAGTCATCCTTTTTTTTTTTTAATTAAAAAAAAGACCTATATTGGCCGGGCGCAGTGGCTCATGCCTGTAATCCCAGCACTTTGGGAGGCTGAGACAGGCGGATCACGAGGTCAGGAGATCGAGACCATCCTAGCTAACACGATGAAATCTCGTCTCTACTAAAAATACAAGAAAATTAGCCAGGCGTGGTGGCGGGCGCCTGTAGTCCCAGCTACTTGGGAGGCTGAGGCGGGAGAATGGCATGAACCTGGGAGGTGGAGGTTGCAGTGAGCTGAGATCGTGACACTGCACTCCAGCTTGTGACTCCGTCTCAAAAAAAAAAAAAGACCTATATTTTATTATCCTATTTTAAAAATATTCTACTATTTCCTAACAATCCACAGCTATTTTTTCCATTACTTTATTCCACCATCTCCTAAACCAGTGGTTTGCAAAGATGTTTGTGTAAGGGACAATTCATAAAAGATGAGGCTGGGTGTAGTGGCTCACACCTGTAATCCCAGCACTTTGGGAGGCCAAGGCGGGCGGATCACCTGAGGTCAGGAGTTGGAGACCAGCTTGGCCAACATGGTGAAACCCTGTCTCTACTAAAAATACAAAAATTAGCCAAGCGTGGTGGTGGGCGCCTGTAATTCCAGCTACTCGGGAGGCTGAGGCAGGAGAATTGCTTGAACCCAGGAGACAAACATTGCAGTGAGCCAACATGGTGCCACTGTACTCCAGCCTGGGTGACAGAGTGAGACTCTGTCGCAAAAGAGAGAGAGAGAGAGAGAAAAGAAAGAAAAGATGAAAATGTTTTTAAAGGTATATATTGTCATGCAAAGAGCTTTATTGCATTGGGTGAGGTATATTTTTATGACTTTTTTTTTTTTTTTTTTTTTTGAGACGGAGTCTTTCTCTGTCCCCCAGGCTGGAGTGCAGTGGCGCGATCTCGGCTCACCGCAACCTCCACCTCCTGGGTTCACGCCATTCTCCTGCCTCAGCCTCCCGAGTAGCTGGGAATACAGGCGCCCGCCAACACGCCCGGCTAATTTTTTGTGTTTTTAGTAGAGACGGGGTTTCACCGTGTTAGCCAGGATGGTCTCGATCTCCTGACCTCGTGATCCGCCCGCCTCAGCCTCCCAAAGTGCTGGGATTACAGGCTTGAGCCACCGCGCCCGGCTTATTTTTATGACTTAATTTACCTACCTTGATGGATTCTACGGTGATGATTAGGAATGAGAAAATGACCAGGCGCGGTGGCTCATGCCTGTAATCCCAGCACTTTGGGAGGCTGAGGCGGGCGGATCACGAGGTCAGGAGATCGAGACCATCCTGGCTAACACAGTGAAACCCCGTCTCTACTGAAAATACAAAAAATTCGCCAGGTGAAGTGGTGGGCGCCTGTAGTCCCAGCTACTCTGGAGGCTGAGGCAGGAGAATGGCGTGAACCCCGGGGGGGGCAGAGCCTGCAGTGAGCCGAGATCGCGCCATTGCACTCCAGCCTGGGCGACAGCAAGACTCTGTCTCAAAAAAAAAAAAGAAAAAAAAAAAAAGAGAGAAAATGTCTGACATGTAATAAGCACTGTCCTAGTTCAGGCTCATATAACACATTACCATAGATTGGATGGCTTCAATAACAGGTACTTCTCAGTTCTGACAGCTGAAATTCCCAAGATCAGGGCACCAGTATGGTTGGGCCCTAGTGATGGCCCTCCTACCAGTTGTACACAGCTGACTGCTCCCTGTAGTCTCATATGGTGGAAAGAGGATTCGCTTACTCTGTGGCCTCTTCGTCTAAGGGGACACTAATCCCTTTCATGAGAGATCATCCCTCATAACCTATTACCTTCCAAAAGCCCCACCTCCAAACACCACCATATTGGGGACTAGATTTCAACATACGAATTTTGAGGACACATATTCAGAGTCCATAATAAGCACTCAGTAAATATTATCCAAACATAACTTTTTCTTTTTTCTTTTTCTTTTTTTTTGAGATAGAGCCTCACTCTGTCACCCAGGCTGGAGTACAGTGGCACGATCTCAGCTCACTACAACCTCCTGGGTTCAAGCAATTCTCCTACCTCAGCCTCCCGAGCAGCTGGGATGACAGGCACCCGCCACCATGCCCAGCTAATTTTTGTATTTTTAGTAGAGATGGGGTTTCACCATATTGGCCAGGCAGGCCTCGAACTCCTGACCTTATGATCTGCCCACCTCGGCCTCCCAAAGTGCTGGGATTACAGGTATGAGCCACCGCGCCTGGCCAAACATAACTATTCTTATAGTTATAATAATTCCATGAAATAGGTCCTATTACCTCCCTCTTTTTTGTTGTTGTTGATTTTTAATTTTTAAGAGATGAGGTCTCACCATGTTGTCCAGGCTGGACTTGAACTCCCAGGCTCAAGCAATCCTCCCACCTAAACCTCTTGAGTAGCTGGGATGGCAGGTGCACACTACCATGCCCAGCTAGCTCCCTTATTTATTTATTTATTTTTATTTATTTATAGACAGGGTCTTGGTCTGTCACCCAGGCGAGAGCAGAGTGACATAATAATGGCTGACTGCAGCCCCGACCTCCCAGGCTCAAGCAGTCCTCCCACCTCAGCCTCCCAAGTAGCTGGGACCACAGGCGTGTGCCATCACACCTGGCTCATGTTTTTATTTTTGTGGAGATGGAGTCTCCTTATGTTGCCCAGGCTGATCCTGAACTCCTGGGCTCAAGTGATCCTCCCATCTTGGCTTCCTAAAATGCTGGAATTACAAGCATGAGCCACAATGCCTGGCTTACCTTTCTTATTTTACAGATGAAAAAATGAAAGCAGGGCGGGGCGTGGTAGCTCACGCCTATATCCCAGTACTTTGGGAGGCCGAGGTGGGCAGATCACCTGAGGTCAGGAGTTCAAGATCAGCCTGACCAACATGAAGAAACCCCGTCTTTACTAAAAATACAAAATTAGTCGGGCGTGGTGGCGCATGCCTATAATCCCAGCTACTCTGGAGGTTGAGGCAGGAGAATCGCTTGAACCCGGGAGGCGGAGGTTGTGGTGAGCTGAGATCGTGCCATTGCACTCCAGCCTGGGCGAGAGTGAGACTCTGTCTCAAAAAAAAAAAAGAAAAAAGAAAAAGAGGCCGGGCGCGGTGGCTCACGCTTGTAATCCCAGCACTTTGGGAGGCCGAGGCGGGCGGATCACGAGGTCAGGAGATCGAGACCACGGTGAAACCCCGTCTCTACTAAAAATACAAAAAATTAGCCGGGCGTGGTGGCGGGCGCCTGTAGTCCCAGCTACTCGGAGAGGCTGAGGCAGGAGAATGGCGTGAACCCGGGAGGCGGAGCTTGCAGTGAGCCGAGATTGCGCCACTGCACTCCAGCCTGGGTGACAGAGCGAGACTCCGTCTCAAAAAAAAAAAAAAAAAAAAAAAAAAAGAAAAAGAAAGCCATGCATATTGGCACGAACCTGTGATCCCAGGTACTTGAGAAGCTGAGGTGGGAGGATCACTTGAAACCCAGACGCAGAGTTTGCAGCGAGCTCAGCTGGCACCACTGCACTCCAGCCTGGGCAACAGAGCAAGACTCTGACTCAAAAGAAAACAAAACAACAAAAGCAAGCCAAAAAGAAAAAGAAAGTTGCACAAAGTCACACAAGAGTAAACAGTAGGACAGGGATTAAAACCCAAATCCTCTGACCCAAGAGCTCAAACTCTAAGCCAGAAAAACATTTTTTTTTTTTTTTTGGTTTTAAGGAGCGAAAAGTTTAATAACCAAGAAAGAAGGAAGAAAGAAGAGAACAGCTCCCCCATACAGAGACAAGGGAGGGGGTCTTGGAACAAAGAGAAACCCCCAGAAAAACTTCTAATGAAGGTAGCTCTGAGCCAGGCAGAAAGGAAAAGGTTATTAGGCAGCTATTATTATGCCTATGTTATGCTAAATGCTCTCAGTAAGGGAGTGGTTCTCAGCACTAGATTGGACTTCAGCCTTCAGATGAAGGACTCCAGAGCACAGGTTTATAACAACCTGCAATAGAGAAATAAACCCTATAAATGGGGGCAGGGCTTTCTCCAACATAAAGTTTATCCATTCACTTAGAACATCCCACAGCAAAGGCCAGGCACGGTGGCACATGCCTGTAATCTCAGCACTTTGGGAAGCTGAGGCGGGCGGATCACCTGAGGTCAGGAGTTTGAGACCAGCCTGACCAACATGGAGAAACCCCATCTCTACTAAAAATACAAAAATTAATTGGGCATGGTGGCACATGCCTATAATCCCAGCTACTCGGGAGGCTGAGGCAGGAGAATTGCTTGAACCCAAGAAGCAGAGGTTGAGGTAAGCCAAGATCTCACTATTGCACTCAGCCTGGGCAATAAGAGTGAAACTCCGTCTCCAAAAAAAAAAATATGAGTCTAATCTACATTCCCAAGACTATAGGGTATGTGTGCACAAGTGTGTATACATAAAAATTCTTTATAATCTCTATTGCTAAATTTGAAATGTGAGTAAAGTACAACTATCAGGAGCATCCAATTCCAGGTACTTCTGGTCACATTAGACATCTTCAGAAAATATATATGGGGCCGGGCGCGGTGGCTCACGCTTGTAATCCCAGCACTTTGGGAGGCCGAGGCGGGCGGATCACGAGGTCAGGAGATCGAGACCACAGTGAAACCCCGTCTCTACCAAAAATACAAAAAATTAGCCGGGCGTGGTGGCGGGCACCTGTAGTCCCAGCTACTCGGAGAGGCTGAGGCAGGAGAATGGCGTGAACCCGGGAGGCGGAGCTTGCAGTGAGCCGAGATTGCGCCACTGCACTCCAGCCTGGGCGACAGAGCAAGACTCCGTCTCAAAAAAAAAAAAAAAGAAAATATATATGGAAGGTGTGGTGGCTCACACCTGCTGTAATCCCAGCACTTTGGGAGGTCAAGGTGGCATCACTTGAGGCCAGTAGTTGAGACCATCCTGGGCAACATAGTGAGACTCTCATCTCTACAAATAAAAAAGTAGCGGGTGTGGTAGTTGCATGCCTGTGGTCCCAACTACTTAGAAGGCCAAGACAGGAGGATTTTCCTGAACCTGGGAGGTTGAGGCTACAGTGAGCCATGATGGCACCACTGCACTCCAGCTCAGGCAACACAGCAAGACCCTATATCACCCAGGCAGAAGATGCGTGACCACATAGAACAGAGACAACCTGTCCCTGCTAAGGACCCCTTGAGTATCTGTATCTGTGACAATCAGTGGATGCGGGAGCAAGGCAATCCTAGACTTGCTGACCACAGACACATGAGAGAGCCCAGTAGAGATCAGCCCATCTGGCTAAATCTAGAATATGCCAGGTACAGTGGCTCATGCCTGTAATTGCAGCATTTTGGGAGGCCAAGATGGGAGCATTACTTGAGCTCAGGAGTTCAAGACCAGCCTGAACAACATAGTGAGACTCCATCTCTACAAAAATAAAAAAGACTAGCTTGGCAGGGTGGCACATGCCTGTGGTCCCAGCTACTTGGGAGACCAAGGTGGGGGGCTTAGGCCCAGGAGGGCAAAGATGCAGTGAGCCATGATCGTACCACTCCACTCCAGCCTGGGCAACAGAGTGAGACCCTGTCTCAAAAAAAAAAAAAAAAAAAAAAAGAGAGGAAGAAGACTATGGCCTATAAAAAATAGTTGTTGCTTTGGCCAGACTGCACTGGCCTGAGAAAAAAAAAATTTTTTTCTTTTTTTTACCAGAGCCTACACCTGCTATCAGAGGCCCTTGGCTGTAAAGAAGGGGAAAACACTATCTAATTGCTTTGATTTTTTTGTTTTTGACTCCCAGAATCCCTTCAATGCTCATTTCTCTGAAATATACATATATATTTCCTTGTTGTTTCTTCTATTACCAAAAACCCGGTGTATTTCACACACGTTGTTAATTACAGAGGCCATATGTAATTAACAAGCAAAACTGTGGTTGGAAACTTAATTGTGCATATAGGTGGCCGCCTAAATGTTCAAATTAAATGGTTAGCCATTCAACCACTACATTGTAAATGCAGGGGAAATTTCTCCCAGAACTTTTCAAGATTTGAAATGGTACCTAAAGTTCAATCTATAAAACAGTAGCTGAGACAGACACGATTCATTCATCAACACCCACTGTATGCCAGGCATTCTGCCAGGTGTGTAAGATACAGCAGAGAGCAGGACTTCACTGGGTTTCAGGCACTAAGGAGCTTATATCCTACACACCAAGTGCTTTGACTTTTTAAATTTCCTTGGCTGGGGTCAAGTCAAGAAAGTTCTATTAAGCATCCACCCTTTGAAGCGTGTTAGGAGAAAGGCAGAGAAAAAGACATACTTTAAAATTTTTGTTTCAGCAATTCTTCAGGATACTTTGATACAAAAATCAATGCTTTTTTTTTTTTTTTTGAGATGGAGTCTCGTTCTGTCGCCGGGCTGGAGTGCAGTGGTGGGATCCCAGCTCACTGCAACCTCCGCCTCCTGGGTTCAAGCGATTCTCCTGCCTCACTCAGCCTCTTGAGTAGCTGGGACTACAGGCGCGCGCACCACCACACCCAGCTAATTTTTGTATTTTTAGTAGAGGCTGGGTTTCACCATGTTGGCCAGGATGGTCTCAAGCTCTTGACCTAGTGATCCACCTGCCTTGGCCTCCCAAAGTGCTGGGATTACAGGCACGAGGCACCACACCCGGACCAATGCATTTTATGGATTGTTTTCATGGAATTGCCTGATTATTTGAATGAATAAAGAATATATTGTTTGGAGGGGGCGGGGGGCGGGGGGCAGTGGCTCACACCTGTAATCCCAGTACTTTGGGAGGCCAAGGCAGGCAAATCACTTGAGGTCAGTAGTTCCAGACCAGCCTGGCCAACTTGGCCTGACAGGTTTTGTAGAAACCCTGTCTCTACAAAAATAGAAAATTGAACCAAGTGTGGTGGCGCACACCTGTAATCCCAGCTACTCGGGAGGCTGAGACAGGAGAATCACTTGAACCTGGGAGCAGGAGGTTGCAATGAGCCAAGATCATGCCACTGCACTCCGCCTGGGCAACAGAGCAAGGCTCTGTCTCAAAAACAAAACAAAAAAAAGGATATATTGATAATATTGTTTGGGGCACTGGAGAGGCATCAACTATTATATACATGACGTACTCTCTGGATGCGTAAGTCCTCACTCACAGCCAAGGCAACTGGAGAAGTGCAGCAACCACACAACCAAGGTTTCTGGATTGGCAAATCACTTAAGATTGTCTTTTTTTTGAGATACAGTCTCGCTCCATCACCCAGGCTGGAGTGAGGTGGCATGATCTTGGCTCACGGCAACTTCTGCCTCCCAGCAACTTCTGCCTCCCGGGTTCAAGCGATTCTCCTGCCTCAGCCTCCCGAGTAGCAGGGATTACAAGCGCACACCACCATGCCCAGATAATTTTTTGTATTTTTAGTAGAGACAGGGTTTCACTATGATGGCCAAGCTGGTTTTAAACTCCCGACCTCAAGTGATCCACCCACCTGAGCCTCCCAAAGTGCTGGGATTACAGGCATGAGCCACCTCACCCGGCCTCAAGATTGTCTTTTACTTGAATTATTTGGATGACTGTTCTTAATTTATCCCTTCATCATGCCCGGAAATGGGAAAGAGGAAATGTGTAGATTGCTTCATATAACCTCTGAGCTATTGCTATGTCTCAGGCATTGTTCTAAATGTTTACCACAAAACCCTGCCCTGATGGAGCAGACATTTTAGGCTGAAGAGACAGGTACTGGCTGGGCGCAGTGGCTCACACCTGTAACTCCAGTACTTTGGGAGGCCAAGGTGGGAGGATTGCTTAAACCCAGGAGTTTGAGACCAGCCTGGGCAACACAGTGAAACCCCTGTCTCTACAAAAAATTTAAAAATAAAAAAATAAATAATTTTCAAAAAAGACACAGATAAGAAAAACACATATTGAATGAGATAATAAGTGCTGTCTAGAGGCATCCATATATTCCATCTGTGATGTTTTACAGATGTTATTTACCTGGTGATTGCCAAATACTCCCAATATAATCTTAATTATTTTTTTAATAGCACAAGGAGCCGGGCGCAGTGGCTCACACCTGTAATCCCAGCACTTTGGGAGGCTGAGGCGGGAGGATCACCTGAGATCGGGAGTTCGAGACCAGCCTGACCAACATGGAGAAACCCCGTCTCTACTAAAAATACAAAATTAGCTGGGCATACTGGCGCATGCCTGTAATCCCAGCTACTTGGGAGGCTGAGGCAGGAGAATTGCTTGAACCCAGGAGGTGGAGGTTGCGGTGAGCAGAGATTGCACCATTGCACTCCAGCCTGGGCAACAAGAGCGAAACTCCATCTCAAAAAAAAAAAAGAAAAGAAAAGAAAAAAAGAAAAAAGAAATAGCACAGGGAATGCTGACCACATTTCTGCCTTTGTTCAGTTCAGACTGACAAACATCTGTTGAGCTCTGACAAGCAGGGAGAGGGACAAGGTGAACCAGCCCTTTCCTGCCCCTAAAGAGCAGCACAGCCACCAGGTAAACACATCATTTCAATATAGTGTGGTAGCCCTTGGATAGAGGGAACTAAAAGTTGCTACAAAAACATGAATGCTATCTAGAAACTCCTGCATTTTCTCGTGAAGCATGTGAAGGAGTTCATCCGAAAAAGATGCCAAAAAGCCAAGAATCCAGCATCTACATGATCTTAGGAGGGAGCAGGGATAGGTAGGGAGGAACCACCAGCTCTTGGATATTCCCAGATGCTAAAAGGTAAAGTGAATTCTTCCATAAGGATGTGTCTATCTGGCTAAGTCTGCAAAGCCTCCCCACAGTAAATCTTAAGTTGAGAATGCCAAAGTATTTGCTTTTATCTAACTCTTTGACAGACGAATAGAATATAAAAATAAAAACATCTCTCTTCTACCCTCATTGTAATCTTTTTCCTCTTTTCAAAATCTTTTAAACAAAATGCCTCTTTACTGTGGAATCTGTTCTATTGATTTGTTTTAATAAAAGATCTCTCTCCTAAAGAAAGGAAAGCCATCTTTGATCTGACTTGACAAAAAGATCTAATCAAACAATAAAATCTATGAAGAAAAAAAAAAGAAGCAAGCTTCTTTGAGCCACATCAAATATATGAAAGAGAAAATACTTCATTTAAATGCGAAAAACTAACACAAAACAGCTTGAAATTTAATAACCTCTCCTGAATAAGTGAAACCACATGTTGATCTGACATGAGTTTCTAAGACACAATTAAAGGTCACTTCGTGTACAAACATCTCATTCTGAAGTGAGAAGCTTGAATTGTTGTATTTTTGGCCACCACGGGGCAGGTGCTCCCACCTGGCACAGACCATGTAGATGCCCCCAGAGAGAATGAAGCTCCACAAACTGGAAGCTTCAAATCTAGCAGCGCCAGGAAATGTTCAGCCCTGGATTTCAGCTGTTTCTCCCTTGATGTCCTAACAGAGAGGACTAACTAAATGCGAGAATCCTTGCTGTTTTAGCAAGCCCATGGAAGTGGCTTTACTTAAAAAACTAAAGCACGGCTTCCTTTCTGCTCTGTCCGTCTTTATGACCCACCGGTGTCCTAGGAGAGAAGACGTTAGGGTGTTGCAGCCACAGAGTGACATTTGGAAACGTCTTCCAGCAGCTGGGATGTTTCAATTCAAGACTCTTTAAGGGAACACAGGGTATTTGGAAAGTGTCTTTAAAATGCCCTGGCCTCCAGGCCTATCTCCTCTTACCAAATCCCTTTAAGAAAGGATGTGCTGGGGAAAGACTTCAAAGTCTTTCAAAAGGGAAATCACATCTTGAAAGCTTTTCTCAGAATGAGAAAGAAACACATTATTTGATTTGAAAGAGAAGTAAATCTTAAGCAGCAATGAAGGAGGATCAAAGAATAGGTTCATGTGAACTTAAGAAGTGATCCTTTCCAGCGGAACGTGACTTTACTCTTTCCGATGCCCTCAACGCATTTCGGGGATTGTTAAGTTTACTCGAGAATCAAAATAAAGAAGCGAGCCAGCGTTCCAGAAAATCACGTGGTCTCCCCCGCCCCCAATCTATTTTACAGCCCTCTCCAGCTTCGAACTCGCGCCACGCTGTGCGCACCGACTTCGCGCGGGCGGTGTGGACGCTGCGGCCACTCGCGCGTCTGTTGCTGCTGCTGCTGCTGCGTGGAGGCACGCCGGTCCTTGCACACGTGGGGCAATTCTGTGGTTGGGGAAGGAGGAAAATGGCTGAGAAAAGGACCGAAGAAAGCCTTTAGGGTGGGCCCGCATTTCTTCCTGCCCCGCCCACACCCTGCCACACTCTCCCGCCGTCCCCTCCCCACCCCGCTTTGTTCTTTGGACCTGACCGTGAAAAATTCAACTAATACCTAAATAGATTCTTCTTGCAAAAAAGGAACATCTCAAAGCAAAACAAAACAAAAATTTCTTAGGGGAGAAATCAACTGTGAGGTGCCCTTTCCATTCTAGCTCCCTCTCCCCTCTCCGTTTCCCTAAATGTTATTCTCTATCGATAGACACGGAGATGTGGATAATACCTATAGATAGATATTTTAAAATTGCATTTATTTCTTAAAGACACTTCCATAATCTAATATACAAAGGAATTCATAAACTTAAGAGCGGAAGTTGTCACATAAATAAAAAACAACCAATACTTTTTGATCAGTAAAATCACTGATTCGGCTGGGCGCGGTGGCTCACGCCTGTAATCCCAGCACTTTGGGACGTCAAGGCGGGCGGATTATGAGGTCAGGAGATGGAGACCATCCTGGCTAACACGGTGGAACAAACCCCGTCTAAACTAAAATTACAAAAAATTAGCCGGGCGGGGCGCCTGTAGTCCCAGCTACTCGGAGAGGCTGAGGCAGGAGAATGGAGTGAACCCGGGAGGCGGAGCTTGCAGTGAGCCCAGATTGCGTCACTGCACTCCAGCCTGGGCGACGGAGTGAGACTCCGTCTCAAAAAAAAAAAAAAAAAAAAAATCACTCATTCTTTGTAAAGTCCAATAAAATTAAGTTTAAGTCCATTGGTAAGAATGAGTAAGAAAAACAAGAGGGAATGTACTTACAAAGAACATCAAGAATGAAAGTAGATACATAATTACACATACAGGGCCGGGCGAGGTGGCTCACACCTGTAATCTCAGGATTTTGGAGGCCGAAGTAGGTGGATCACTTGAGGTTAGGAGTTCCAGAACAGCCTAGCCAACATGGCGAAACCCCATCTCTATTAAAAATAGAAAAATTAGCCGGGCGTGGTGGCACATGCCTGTAATTTTACACCCAGCTACTCGGGAGGCTGAGGCATGGGAATCCCTTGAGCGTTGCAGTGAGTCGAGATCACACACTGCACTCCAGTCTGGGCGACAGAGCAAGACTCTGTCTCAAATAATAATAATAATAGTAATTACACATACAGAGCAGCCTTTTGAAATTTTAAGGGAGGCTGGGCGCGGTGGCTTACGCTTGTAATCCCAGCACTTTGGGAGGCCGAGACGGGCGGATCACGAGGTCAGGAGATCGAGACCACGGTGAAACCCCGTCTCTATTAAAAATACAAACAATTAGCCGGGCGCAGTGGCGGGCGCCTGTAGTCCCAGCTACTCGGGAGGCAGAGGCAGGAGAATGGCTTGAACCCGGGAGGCGGAGCTTGCAGTGAGCCGAGATTGCTCCACTGCACTCCAGCCTGGGCGACAGAGAGACTCCGTCTCAAAAAAAAAAAAAAAAAGAAATTTTAAGGGACGGTTTTCTACAGCTGTGTACTGTTTGGCTTGAAAACCTAGCTTTGTCTAAGGAAAAAAAACCGAATTACCAAAATCAGCCCAATCCAGGTGCTGTATTTACACCTGAAAGTCTTGCTTTTCTTTACCTGCTTGCTTGATGTAATATATATTAAACAGCCACTGTGGAAAATCACGGGAAATTTTAATATTTTCCTTAGAAGCTTATTAGTTAATCCAAGTCTAACCCGGAGAAAGTTGCTGCATTAACAGTTTCTCAACAGACAAAAAGCCGGGCGCGGTGGCTCACGCTTGTAATCCCAGCACTTTGGGAGGCCAAGGCGGGCGAATCACGAGGTCAGGAGATCGAGACCACGGTGAAACCCCGTCTCTACTAAAAAATATAAAAAATTAGCCGGGCGTGGTGGCGGGCGCCTGTAGTCCCAGCTACTTGAACCCGGGAGGCGGAGCTTGCAGTGAGCCGAGATCGCGCCACTGCACTCCAGCCTGGGTGACAGAGCGAGACTCTGTCTCAAAAAAAAAAAAAAAACAGACAAAAAATGGCCACGAAAACAATGGCTAGTCTTTATTTGGGGCTTACTCTACACCAAACATACACATTGGCATATTTGGCCTCCATAATGCCGCTTAAGGCTTGATACCATTGCTATACCCATTTTATAGATGGCAAAACTGAAGTGTGAAGAGGTGCCCAGGGTCACACAGCTTTGAGGGGCAGAATGGGGATCCCAATGGAGAAAAGTTGTGACTGTTTGAAGTGTCATTCAAAGACTACATTACATCATAGGAGAATCCAGCTATGTCTTCCCTTATCACATTTTAACTGGGAACCGCATAATTGTGCCATGAATAGTGCACCTATCTTACATAGATGGTCTTTAGCAAGAGTGTGAATTTAAAGTGGGAAAAACATTAAATGCCCTCAAGAAAGATGACTAAAAGATTTGAAGAAACTGAGAGAGCGTCAGCTAGGGTAAGGTTTACTTAATTGGAGATTTAGGGGTTAAGTATAAAAAGAAAGTGTTAGCCTATACCTGGCACCCCAGAAACATCGATGTAGTTTAGCTATCGAGATCATTATATTATTGTCGTGATTAATCTATTTCTCCCTACTTTTAATTTTTTTAATTTCTTTTCTTCTTTCTCCCTTCTCCTTCCCCCTTCTTTCTTCCCATATCAAAAGGACTAAATGTTAATCCACTCAAAAGACCTGATTGGCTATAAATACCATATTTGCATTCCAAAAGAAAAGAATTATTGTGCCACAGCTATTGAGGGTAGGTAATGAGGATCTCCGTCCTCCTAAGCTCCTCTCCTCACCTCTCTGCCCCCCTCCCATCTCAAGCAGCTGTTTGCTCTCCCTCTCCCCTGCCTCCCCCATCATGCAGAGGAAGCACGTGTGGAAGAAATTCATGGAGTCCTGAGCCCAAAGTCACGAGGTTTATTTCAGTGAATATTATAGAATATAATACGAATATTACAGATTGTTAAGTCTCCAACTGTTCTACACAGTTGCAAACCCCTCCTGGCTGGAATCCAGGTTCCACTTTTTTTTGTATATGGACATTCCTATTTGTTCATGGAGAAAGTTTTAAAATACCCTAGTAACCGAAAACAGAAAATACACTTTGAGAAAATTATTATAGGTTTAATTTATACAGGACTTGAATTACACTTCTTCTTTTTTTGTTTTGTTTTGTTTTGCTTTTTGCTTTGCTTTGATTTTTTTTTTGTGGTTTGGTCCTAAAGATTCTACGTATGTGCATTATCTGGTTCAGATCCCACTGCCATTTAGCTGCAGGGAAACTCCATTCTTTGAATGGCAGCTTATTGCTTTCTGTTGAAGGGCATGTCTGTCCCTTTCAAAGAAATATGAAAAACACAAGCCATTTTTGCTTTCTCGAAAGCACGATTCCAGTGGCTTTTTAAATAACTAAACTTCACTTTGGGCAGAAGCAAAAAATAATAATAATAATAGTCTGCATTTATTCCATAAGCTCTCTAGAACTTTAGAGCGCACAATTTATAACAACTTGGTTACATTTTTTGTTTTGTTTTGTTGTTTTAGGTAAAGTTGGTGCTTTCAACTACTTCAGAAATCCCTCTATTGGTAGTGTGATGTTTCCATATGACCTTTCCAAATCTTTTATAATAATGTGAGCTTTGTTGTAAATGTGAAATCAATCAAGAAGCAGGAATATGTTAGTGTATTGCCTGTATTTTATAGTTTTTCTTTCTCAGCCACGTTATTTTTAGAGGACACAGATTAAGCAACTTCTTTCTGAATTAAAGTATTGCTCAATCTGTTTGCTTTCTTAAGAATTTGCCTTAAACCACTAAACTATGTATGTGTGGGATTCTGGTTTTGAGCAAGTCAGTAATGAACTTTTAAAGTTCAGTCTACCAAGATGAGTCAATGTGATTGATTTATTAATTAGCAAAAGCCATCCTCTGAAATTACCTTGCATTAATCACAATTCATGCAAAATATATCCAATTAGTCTTAAGATGTGGGTTTGACAAACTATCCTTTCTTCAGAGACTACAGTCAATTTTAATAACCTTTGCTGGATAAATCATTAATGTTCAGCCTGAAATGATGAGTGGCTGAGGAAATTCCAAAAAGTACAACAGGCCTATTCCTCCAGCAAAGCTGAAAACTATGTAAAATGGAGACAAGACGGCTGGGTAAAGCAGGAAACAAGATTCTGACAATTCTGGATAGTCCAGCATTTGCTGCCACTTGCACTAAAGGAATTGACTCTAATTGGATTTTTCTGAGTCGAGGGCTGGTAAAAATACACAGAAGCAAATGCGTGGGGGAAACCCAAACTGCCAGAAGCCAACCTTTTAAAGGACAGCTAATACCTGTCCAGGGCCAAAATAAACGAATCCATTGGTTAAAAAGGTTGGGCTGACTAGTCATTTGGACTCCTGAACATCATCCTCTTTTGCATTCTCCAAAACCCCCGTGTTTGCAAAATCAGATACATTCAACTAACTTAAAAATCGTCTTCCAGTGGACCTATTTTACAAATGAGGAAACAGAAACTCTCAAGGTTAAGTGCAATGTTTATTATGTGGCAAATTCAGGACCAGAATCCAAAGATCTTCAAGCAAGCTAAATAACTTCTCTCAGCCCAAGTATCCCTTTCTATAATGATAGAGCTGGAATAAACAAAATTGTATGGTTTCCAGTTCTAAAGTGTTGTGGTTTTACTATCTGGATTCCAAGACTACTTTCTCAATAACCTCACTGTGTGTAAGTATTTACGTATGGATAAACATATAAAAATAGATATATATGTGTGAAAATATACAGTGAAAATTCTATAGGAACAAAGTTTAGAGGACTCAGGTTTAAATGATATATATATGATCAAATTTTTAAAACGTATATAATATGTTCACTTCCTATTACTACATGTGGGTTTTTTTTTTGACCTACCGACTACATAAAAAAAAAAAAGGAAGCCAGATATTTCTGGAGATGTTAAATTCCCCATTCTTTAGATAAAATGAAAATGATTTAGAGACATATGGTGGATTTTTTAAAAATCCACCTTCTCCTTTTATTGGAAAGATTTAAATATCTCTAATTGTATTCGAAAAATGCTGAACCGTATCAAACCCAAGTAATCAAATAGTGGGTTTTACTAAATTCATCTCCTAAAGATAATTCACTACCGGTGGAGTGTGGTTCCGGAATTATCTTGTGAGCCCAAGTGATTAATCAGAAATAAAGGCAGGGCTAAGCTTTAGGGAGGTTTCACAAAATGGCAGAAAATGTCCATAGATAATGTTATTGGGAGGCCGGGCGCGGTGGCTCACGCTTGTAATCCCAGCACTTTGGGAGGCCGAGGCGGGCAGATCACGAGGTCAGGAGATCGAGACCACGGTGAAACCCCGTCTCTACTAAAAATACAAACAAATTAGCCGGGCGTGGTGGCGGGCGCCTGTAGTCCCAGCTACTCAGAGAGGCTGAGGCAGGAGAATGGCGTGAACCCGGGAGGCGGAGCTTGCAGTGAGCCGAGATTGCGCCACTGCACTCCAGCCTGGGGGACAGAGCAAGACTCCGTCTCAAAAAAAAAAAAAAAAAAAAAGTTATTGGGGGAAATTCTCTCCCTTCTGGAGGTGCTCAACATTTTATTAAGTAGCCGGGCGCGGTGGCTCAAGCCTGTAATCCCAGCACTTTGGGAGGCTGAGGCGGGCGGATCACGAGGTCAGGAGATCGAGACCATCCTGGCTAACACGGTGAAACCCCGTCTCTACTAAAAACACAAAAAATTAGCCGGGTGTGTTGGCGGGCGCCTGTATTCCCAGCTACTCGGGAGGCTGAGGCAGGAGAATGGCGTGAACCCAGGAGGTGGAGGTTGCGGTGAGGCGAGATCGCGCCACTGCACTCCAGCCTGGGGGACAGAGAAAGACTCCGTCTCAAAAAAAAAAAAAAACAAAACAAACAAAAAAAAAAAACATTTTATTAAGTAAACTACAAAACTCTCTTTCATACTAATGAACTATCAAATACTTGGGGTTATTAAAGAGAAAGAAAGAGAGAGAGAGAGAGACACCTCTGTCTTAGAATGGGAAAATCCTACACGTATTAGGAGAAGGAGTAGTTTGGGAAGACAACTCTTGGAAATGAGTTTACTGCTTCCTTAACTTTGAAACTCTTAACTCTTGATCAGTCAACACTTAGCCAGTTTCAGTTCTGTAATTAAGGAAGTAAAACCCTGAATCCGGAGCGCTCCTGGTGAATCGTGACCGGTATCTGCCCAAGTTTCCCTCTGGCCAGGGATCCTCACTCAGCATTCAAAAAGGAAAGCTGCGTTTGTGGTTCTTTATTACTAATTTATTTATTTTGAGAGTTTTTTATTACTTAATTAGTTATTTTGAGACAGAGCCTCGGTCGCCCAGGCTGGAGTGCAGTGACACAATCTCGGCTCACTGCAACCTCTGCCTCCCGGGTTCAAGCAATTTTCCTGCTTCAGCCTCCCAAGTAGCTGGGATTACAGGCGCATGCTACCACACCCGGCTAATTTTTGTATTTTTAGTAGGGACAGGGTTTCGTCACGTTGGCCAGGCTGGTCTCGAACTCCTGACCTTAGGTGATCCGCTGGCCTCAGCCTCCCAAAGTGCTGGGATTGACCACCTCATCCCGCCCCACGGCTCTTTAAATGCTGCACTCTGAACAAAAATATATTTCGGGGAATGTTACCTTTTAGAATGAACTAATAGAGTGATTGAACTTAATTTAACTTTTTCCTTTTGTTTTGAAGGCCTCTGGGGAAGTTGATAAAGTTATAATTTATCGTTTTGCAAGGGACATTCCAGAAAAGCAGTTTGTTTAATTTTTTTGTTTTTAAAGACAAGCAAAGGTCATAGAGACCAACTCAACTTTTTTTTTTTTTTTTTTTTTTTTGAGACGGAGTCTCGCTCTGTCGCCCAGGCTGGAGTGCAGTGGCGCAATCTCGGCTCACTGCAAGCTCCGCCTCCCGGGTTCACGCCATTCTCCTGCCTCAGCCTCTCCGAGTAGCTGGGACTACAGACGCCTGCCACCACGCCCGGCTAATTTTTTTTTGTTTTTTTAGTAGAGACGAGGTTTCACCATGGTCTCGATCTCCTGACCTCGTGATCCGCCCGCCTCGGCCTCCCAAAGTGCTGGGATTACAAGCGTGAGCCACCGCGCCCGGCCCTTTTTTTTTTTTTTTTTGAGATGGAGTTTCACTCTTGTTGCCCAGGCTAGAGTGGTGCAGTGGCAAGATCTTGGCTCACTGCAACCTCTGCCTCCCAGGTTCAAGTGATTCTTCTGCCTCAGCCTCCCAAGTAGCTGGGACTACAGGCACACGCCGCCATGCCCAGCTAATTTTCGTATTTTTAGTAGAGACGGGGTTTCACCATATTGGCCAGGCTGGTCTTGAACTCCTGACCTCATGATCCTCTGTCCTTGGCCTCCCAAAGTGCTAGGATTACAGGCATGAGCCATTGTGCCCGGCCCCACTCAACTTTTAATTTAACTTTGGGAAGGCTGTTTTGAAAAGAGGGGTTATTTTTTTAAATTTGGAGTCTTTGGATTTATTTGTCAAAAATACATAGTTTAACAAATAATTTTAAGTATATAATAATATAGAAATGTACTCTTGTTTGTAAAAGATAATTCAATATGGAGTAAAAGGTTTATGAAGAAATTGATTTCATAAGGGACATCTGAAACTAATCAATGAGTATACTCAATCCAAGGTCGGGGCAGTGGCTCACGCCTATAATCCCAGCAGTTTAGGAGATGGAGGCAGGCTGATCATCTGAAGTCAGGAGTTTGAGAGCAACCTGGCCAACATGGTGAAACCCCATCTCTACTAAAAATACAAACATTAGCCGGATATGCTGGCCCATACTTGTAATCCCAGCTACTTGGGAGGCTGAGGTACAAGAATCACTTGAACCAGGGAGGTAGAGGTTGCAGTGAGCCAAGATCGCGCCACTGCACTCCAGCCTGGGAGACAGTGAGACCCTGTCTCAAAAACAAAACAAAACAAAACAAAACAAAACAACAACAAAAATGCTCCAAGACAGGTCCAGGGAACTGGATGGTAAATTTCCAAGTAGAAACACCCTAATCCTGAAACCAAATTCTCAGTCCACAGCTTGCCGTATGCCTGAGCTCCATTATTTATTTTTTAAATTGATTTTTTTAGCAACCAGCTGAGGCCTCTGCTTCCTTCAAATATGCAACTATCATAGTTACTTCCTTCTACTCCTTCCCTCCCGTGGGCCCAGAGGGCAAACACAAAAATTTCCCCCTTGATAAATGCTGATAGCAGTGTGAGAACAGCTGCTTTTCCCCAAGCTTGGACAGCCCTTTTCTCAATTTTAATATGTATCGGCCCTTACTGACTAACCCTGGCTTTGCAAACCCTTGCTTGGCTGGAAACTTACCTCCTGCAAAATAGAATGATGGTGTTAAGAATTTTAGCTTGCAGATAAACACATTTAAATGCAGTGATAGCTCTTGAACATTGCACTCCCAATTTAATCTTTAATTTCTCCCAGATACACAGTAAACTTGAAATGGTCTTTAAAAATAAGTATTAAAAAATTTAAAAAGCACTAAAAGCTTTAAGGATACATGTCCAAATTACCCTATAAAGAGTCGTTTACCAAACAAAACACCACGTTCATGGAGACTAATTACAGGGGACCTAAATTGAGAGCTATATAGTATCATAAATGATCATGATAACTGACAAAACTGAATTAGCATCAGTTTGAGACCTCACAGTTAAAGAAGGAAACAGGAAAAAAAAAAGTCTACTGTTTGAAAAGTGTTTAAACATCGACTGCTGTGAAAAGGGGTATAAAAATAAAACCGAAGAGATGGAAGAACTGTTTTCTGTGTGCAGTGGGAAAGTTTACACAGATGACAAGCTGTCATGTGGGGATGTCCCAGCAACATTCAAAAGTCTATTTCCTTAGATCAAAAAGGACAGACACAAGCCCAACATTTATATTAATATCTGTGCTCGTTGGTCATGGTGCCTCTTCCCCAGAGTAATTATATGCTGCATCCATGGAGCAATGTGTCTAATACCTTAATTCTCTGAGTACAAAGACCAGTGGGGTCATATGACACTGCTATATTTAGAAAAGGACTCTGTTTTCTGTTTTGCTCAACTCTTAATTTTCTGCTCTGAAGAGAGTTTCAAATGTACATTGATCTTTCTCATATCGTGAATGAACTGAATTAGCACCTGTTTTCAACTGCCAAGATACTTATTTTAAAAAAGGGGAAAGAGAAGTCTGTGTACTCTTAATTCAACAAGGGACAAGGGAGGTGCAATTTTTTTTTCTGCCTTCTTCCACAGAACTTAATCAGAAAGCAGTAATATTTACCAAATATTACAAAGGCTTAGGTAGGTACTGTACAACTGAACAAAGCAACATGTGGAATGGTGATTATATCCCATGGTGATTTAGATGAAAATTTTCCAAAAACAAAACAAAAAAATACTACTGATTTTGGGAAGAGCTAACTCATGTAACTACGCAAAGTAACTGTGAATAATTAACTCTAAGGAAGCAGAAAAATAATTTATTAGTTACAGAAATGTCTGTGTAAGCCCTTTCCTCATAAAATACCTGGAAATAACGATTGTTTAAATGAACAGGTTTTGTTTTCTTTTTTTTTTTAATCATAAACATCAATTGACTACAACAAGTCCAATCCCTTTGGAAGCATGCTTGCCATCTATCAATATATTTTTTTTAGTAACCAAAGGTTAATTTTATGTTGATAACATGAAATGTACAATACAAGTTAGAAAATGTATAAACTTTTTTTTTTTGAGACGGAGTCTTTCTCTGTCACCCAGGCTGGAGTGCAGTGGCGCAGTCTCGGCTCACTGCAAGCTCCGCCTCCCGGGTTCACGCCATTCTCCTGCCTCAGCCTCTCCGAGTAGCTGGGACTACAGGCGCCCGCCACCACGCCCGGCTAATTTTTTTATATTTTTAGTAGAGACGGGGTTTCACCCTGGTCTCGATCTCCTGACCTCGTGATCCGCCCGCCTCGGCCTCCCAAAGTGCTGGGATTACAAGCGTGAGCCACCGCGCCCAGCCTTGCATTTATTTTGATTTTTTATTTATTTTTTTTTTTGAGACAGATTCTCACTCTATTGCCCAGGCTGGAGTGCAGTGATGCAATCTTGGCTCACTGCAACCTCCACCTCCTGGGTTCAAGTGATTCTCCTGCCTCAGCCTCTTGAGTAGCTGGGATTACAGGCATGCACCAACATGCCTGTCAATTTTTTTGTATTTGTAGTAGATCCGGGGTTTCACCATTTTGGTTAGGCTGGTCTCGAACTCCTGACCTCGTGATCTGCCCGCCTCAGCCTCTCAAAGTGTTAGGATTACAGGCATGAGCCATGTCGCCTGGCCTATTTTGATTTTTTTTATTTTTCTTTTTGAGATGAAGTCTTGCTGTGTCACCCAGGCTGGAGTGCAGTGATGTGATCTTGGCTCACTGCAACCTCTGCCTCCCAGGTTCAAGCAATTCTCCTGCCTCCGCCTCTTGAGTAGCTGGGACTACAAGTGTGCGCCACCATGCCTGGCTAATTTTTCCATTTTTAGTAGAAACGGGGTTTCACTATGAGGGCCAGAGTGGTCTCAAACTCCTGACCTCAAGAGATCTGCCCACCTCAGCCTCCCAAAATGCGGGGACTACAGGCATGAGCCACCACGCCTGGCCTATTTTTTTTTTTTTTTGAGTCAGAGTCTCGCTGTGTTGCCCAGGCTGGAGTGCAGTGGCTCAATCTCGGCTCACCACAACCTTTGCCTCCCAGGTTCAAGTGATTTTCCTGCCTCAGTCTCCCGAGTAGCTGGGACTACAGGGGCGTGCTACCATGCCCAACTAATTTTTTTTTTTTTTTTTTTTTTCAGATGGAGTTTTGCTCTTGTTGCCCAGGCTGGAGTGCAATGGCGTGATCTCAGCTCACTGCAACCTCTGCCTCCTGGGTTCAAGTGATTCTCCTGCCTCAGCCTCCCGAGTAGCTGGGATTACAGGCATGCACCACCATGCTCGGCTAATTTTGTATTTTTAGTAGAAATGGGGTTTCTTCATGTTGGTCAGGCTGGTCTCGAACTCCTGACCTCAGGTGATCC
Source organism: Hylobates moloch (assembly GCF_009828535.3). Classification (NCBI taxonomy): domain Eukaryota; kingdom Metazoa; phylum Chordata; class Mammalia; order Primates; family Hylobatidae; genus Hylobates; species Hylobates moloch. Next base: position 7,168,439 of record NW_026652296.1, read on the forward strand.
GCCAGCCTCGGTCTCCCAAAGTGCTGGGATTACAGGCGTGAGCCACTGTGCCCAGCCTGAAGTATTATTTATATAGGCTGAGTGCAGTGGCTTATGCTTGTAATAGCAGTGCTTTGGGAGGCTGAGGTGGGAGGATGGCTTCAACCCTGGAGGTTGAGACCAGTCTGGGCAACACAGTGAGACCCCATCTCTATATAAATAATTTTTTTAAAATCAAACATTGAAATAATTAATTAATTAATAATTAGCCAGGTGTGGTGGTGCACCCCTGTGGTCTTAGCTACTCAGGAGGCTGAAGCGGGAGGATCACTTGAGCCCAGGAGTTCTTGGCTGCAGTGAGCTATGATTGCACCACTGCACTCCAGCCTGTGTGACAGAAGAAAAGAAAAAAATCGTATATATATATGTGTGTGTGTATATATATATATATATATACACACACACATATATATATATACATATATATATAATTTATGTAAATCACTGAGTTTTTGGCATCATTGAAATATTGTGCCTGGCCCTGGGTCAAGAACAAAAATTATGACTCTGGCTTTCTGACCTTAGGCCCCGTTTCCTTCATAGCAATTATCACGATTATTATTTTTTTTTTTTTTTATTTTTGAGACAGAGTCTCACTCTGTTGCCCAGGCTGGAATGCAGTGGGGCAATCTCGGCTCACTGCAAGCTCCGCCTCCCAGGTTCACGCCATTCTCCTGGCTCAGCCTCCGAGAGTAGCTGGGACTACAGGTGCCTGGCCACCACGTCCGGCTAATTTTTTTGTATTTTTAGTAGAGACGGGGTTTCACTGTGTTAGCCAGGATGGTCTCGATCTCCTGACCTCGTGATCCACCCACCGCGGCCTCCCAAAGTGCTGGGATTACAGGCGTGAGCCACTGCACCCGGCCTATCACGATTATTAATAATGAACTTGTTTGCTCTCTTGATCACTTTCAGCCTTTCTTGACTAAAACATACACTCCAGGAGGGCAGGGAAAATGTTCATTGTCAGGGGTTAGAACATAACCCGCTAGCAGGGCACGGTTGCTCATAGCTATAATCCCAGCACTCTGAGCGGCCGAGACGGGCGGATCACTTGAGCCCAGGAATTTGAGACCAGCTTGGACTACACAGCAAGACCCCCATCTCTACCAAAAAATAAAAAATTAGCCAGTTGTGGTGGCACATACCTATAGTCCCAGCTGCTGGGGTGGTTGAAGTGGGAGGATCACTTGAGCCTGGGAGACAGAGGTTCCAGTGAGCCAAGGTTACGCCACTGCACTCCAGCCTGGGCAACAGAGCCAAAAAAATAGAACCTGCTTTCATACCTTTCAACAAATTAGCCTCGAGTACCTGCGAGGTGTCATATTAGGTGCCAAATACAGCTGTGAGCAGGTTTCTGTCCTCTTGGGGTTACTGTCTTTGCACAAAAAAGTAAAAAATAATAAGAATAAATCCATGGCCAGGCACAGTGTCTCACGCCTGTAATCCCAGCACTTTGGGAGGCTGAGGCAGATGGGTCACTTGAGGTCAGGAGTTCCAGACCAGCTTGGTCAACCTGGTGAAAGCCTGTCTCTACTAAAAATACAAAAATTAGCTGGTCGTGGTGGTGCACACCTGTAATCCCAGCTACTCGGGAGGCTGAGGCAATCAACCCAAGAGGTTGAGGCTGCAGTGAGCCAAGACCGTGCCACTGTACTCCAAACCTGGGCGACAGAGTGAGACCCTGTCTCAGAAAAAAAAGAGAGGGGGAGAGAGAGAGAGAGAGAGAGAGAGAGATGAGGTCTCCTTATGTTGCTCAGGCTCGTCTGGAACTCCTGGGCTGAAGGGATCCTTGGCCTCAGCCTCCCAAAATGCTGGCCTGGGGGAGCCACTATGCCTGCTGCTCTTGGGAATTCTTGATTGTTGCCTCTGGTTAAGTTCTACTTAGAAGTTAACATTCTCCCCGAGGCCAGGCATGGTGGCTCACACCTGCATCTATAGTCCCAGTAATCCCAGCTACTCAGGAATCTAAGGCAGGAGGATCAATTAGCCCAGGAGTTCAAGGCTGCAGTGAGCTATGATCGTGCTGCTGCACTCCAGCCTGGACGAGAGAGTGAGACCCTGTCTCTATTAAAAAAAAAAAAAAATTCTCCCTTACAAACAAAATGCTCATTGACTTTAATCAGAAGTGCCCATGCGGCCGGGCGCGGTGGCTCAAGCCTGTAATCCTAGCACTTTGGGAGGCCGAGGCAGGCGGATCACAAAGTCAGGAGTTCGAGACCATCCTGGCCAACATAGTGAAACCCTATCTCTACTAAAAATACAAAAAAATTAGCAGAGCGTGGTGGTGGGCGCCTGTAGTCCCAGCTACTCAGAGAGGCTGAGGCAGGAGAATGGCGTGAACCCGGGAGGCGGAGCTTGCAGTGAGCCGAGATGGTGCCCCTGCACTCCAGCCTGGGGGACAGAGCCAGACTCTGTCTCAAAAAAAAAAAAAAAAAAAAAAAACAGAAGTGCCCATGCTGGGGACTGGTATGGGATGGGGCTCTACTTTGAACCGATTTTCAGCTGGGGTGGTGAGCTAATGATATCTCGCTCCACTCTTTTTCTGCTCTCTTTTTTCTTTTCTTTTTTTTTTTTTTTTGAGATGGAGTCTCACTCTGTCACCCAGGCTGTAGTGCAGTGGTCCCATCTCAGCTCACTGCAACCTCTGCCTCCCAGGTTCAAGCGATTCTCCTGCCTCAGTCTCCCGAGTATCTGGGATTACAGGCACTTGCCATCATGCCCAGCTAATTTTTTTTTTTTTTTTTTAGTAGAGACAGGGTTTCACCATTTTGGCCGGGCTGGCCTCAAAACTCCTGACCTCAAGTGATCTGCCTGCCTCAGTCTCCCGAAGTGCTGGGGTTACAGGCGTGAGCCACCGCGCCCAGCCTCTGCCCTCTTTCTTCCTCTGCCTCTACCCCATGATGCGCCAACCAGTATTCAGGACCCAATTTTATTTTGTGTCTGCTCTAAAAGCTAACTTTACCAGGGGTTTAGGCCATTAAAACACATTATTTGAAATTTGCAGAATGCATTTACATTTTATCTTATGATCATTACAGCTTCAAAAAAAAAAAAAGATGGTAATGTTGGTTTCCTTTCACATTGACCAACTTCTATTCACATAAATACAAGCCAGTTGAATGGCATTCCAATATTACATAATTATTTGCACTCTAACTGAAATTGCGGAATACTGAAAAAGTAGATTGGGATTAGTTTAAATTGAAACTGTGCCCAAAGTTTTATTATTTATCAACTTTCTCTGAATGCTATATCATGACAATTATATTTTATTATCACGAATTATGTTAACTTTATATTTTACAAAGCACACACTACATGTGCAAGGCCTTTGCTGAACCCAGGGAAAGGAAGAATGATAAACAGAAGCTGATCTTTGCCTTTGAGTTTACTTAATGTATAAATAGCAGGTATCTTCCAGATGCAAGTAACTATACTAAATACTTTAGATTAGGGGTCAGTAAACATTCTGCAAAGCATAAGCTAATACCTATTTTAGGCTTTGAGCACTAGAGGCTTTGTCTTAACTAGAAGTAGAACAGAGGCCATTGCCAATATGTAAATGAGTAGGCTCAACTGTGTTCCAATAAAACTTTATTTACAGAAATAAGCAGCTGCCCAGATTGACCTAGATGGCTGAGACCTGCTTTCAATGGATTGTCATCCATCTGTCACAGCCCACTCTTCTTTTTTTTTTTTGACACAGAGTCTTGCTCTGTCGCCCAGGTTGAAGTGCAGTGGCATGATCTTTGGCTCACAGCAACCGCTGCCTCCTGGGTTCAAGTGATTCTCCCGCCTCAGTCTCCAAGTAGCTGGGATTACAGGCGCGTGCCACCATGCCTGGATAATTTTTGTATTTTTAGTAGAGACGGGTTTCATCATGTTGGCCAGGCTGGTCTTGAATTCTTGGCCTCAGGTGATCTACCCATCTCGGCCTCCCAAAGTGCTGGGGTTACACTGCGTGCAGCCGCACAACCCACTCTTAAGACCAGCACTGTTATTATTATCATCATTTCATTTCATTTTATTTATTTTTTTGAGACATGGTCTCGTTCTGTCGCCCAGGCTGGAATGCTGTGGCCTGATGTCGGCTCACTGCAACCTCTGCCTCCCAGGTTCAAGTGATTCTCATGCCTCAGCCTCCCCAGTAGCTGGGATTACAGGCACATGCCACCACGCCCAGCCTGGGCGACAGAGAGACATCATGTCAAAAGAAAGAAGAAAGAAAGAAAGAGAGAAAGAAAGAGAAAGAGGGAGGGAGAGAGGCAGGGAGGGAAACCACCTGAATATTTGTGTCAGCTTAAACTCAATTTCAGCTGTAATCATGGAAATCAAATTTATATAAGAAAATATCAGATTAATTCAGTTTTCATACACACATTGACTCGAATTTTTTTTTTTTTTTTTTTTTTTGAGACAGAGTCTCGCTCTGTGGCCCAGGCTGGGGTGCAGTGGCGCAATCTCGGCTCACTGCAAGCTCCGCCTCCCGGGTTCAAGCAATTCTCCTGCCTCAGCCTCTCCAAGTAGCTGGGACTACAGGCACCCGCCACCACGCCTGGCTAATTTTTTTGTATTTTTAGTAGCGACAGGGTTTCACCGTGGTCTCGATCTCCTGACCTCGTGATCCACCCGCCTCGGCCTCCCAAAGTGCTGGGATTACAAGCGTGAGCCACCGCGCCCCGCCTCAGTCGAATTTTTCAATTTCATAAATTGATTTTAGAAAAGAGCAGCATAGTGAAAAAAAGTGAAGAACTATATTCTTGCCAGATTTGTATCTAAATTTTAGTGAAATATTAATTAGTTTTTTTTTTTTTTTGGAGACAAGGTCTTGCTTTGTTGCCCAGGCCAGAGTTCAGTGACAATCTTGGCTCGCTGCAGCGTCAACCTCCCAGGCTCAAGAGATTCTCCCATCACAGCCTCCAGACTAGTTGGGACTACAGGTGCACACCACCACAACCAGCGATCTCGGCTCACTGCAACCTCTGCCTCCTGGGTTCAAGGGATTCTCCTGCCTCAGCCTCCTGAGTAGCTGGGATTGCAGGTATGCACCACCACACCCAGCTAATTTTGTACTTTTAGTAGAGATGGGGTTTCTCCATGTTGGTCAGGCTGGTCTCCAACTCCCTACCTCAGGTGATCCACCCGCTTTGGCCTCCTAAAGTGCTGGGATTATAGGCATGAGCCACTGCGCCTGGCCCATTTTTCATAAGAATTATAAAATTGCATTGTTTCTGACATGGACGTCATCTATGATCTGCCTTCACCAAAAACATGCAGAGGAAAATAAAATACATATTTTTTATTTTTAATGTCTTTGCTCTTTTGGCTTTATTGTTTGAAATCTTTTTATTAGTGATAAATATGTTTGGTGTTCACTTTTTCCATACAGTGCATTAATGCAGGTTTTTGGTTTAAATACAAATTTAAGTGCAAAATTATAAGACGGTAGCCTGGGCCGGGCGCGGTGGCTCATGCTTGTAATCCCAGCACTTTGGGAGGCCGAGACGGGCGGATCATGAGGTCAGGAGATCGAGACCACGGTGAAACCCCGTCTCTACTAAAAATACAAAAAATATTAGCTGGCCGTGGTGGCGGGCGCCTGTAGTCCCAGCTACTCAGAGAGGCTGAGGCAGGAGAATGGCGTGAACCCGGGAGGCTGAGCTTGCAGTGAGCCGAGATCGCGTCACTGCACTCCAGCCTGGGCGACAGACCGAGACTCCATCTCAAAAAAAAAAAAAAAAGGACGGTAGCTTGGAAAGGCCCATTTGGACAGATGTGGCTTATTAAAAATCCCAGCCGGGTGCAGTGGCTCACCCCTGTAATCCCAACATTTTGGGAGGCTGAGATGGGCAGATCACCTGAGGTCAGGAGTTCAAGACCAGCCTGACCAACATGGTGAAACACTGACTCTACTAAAAATACAAAAATTAGCTGGGCATGTGCTGGGCACCTGGAATCCCAGCTACTCAGGAGGCTAAGGCAGGAGAATCCCTTGAACCTGGGAGGCAGAAGTTGCAATGAGCCAAGATCGTGCCATTGCACTTCAGCCTGGGTGACGAGCAAAACTTGGTCTCAAAAAAGAAAAAATCACAATTTGTGGGTTTCTTTTAAAACTTAAAAATGGAGGATGAGTTTCCAGCATCCTGCTACTCGGACAGAGGAAACAGAACAGGAACAAAGCTGAAGTGAGCTAGGCAGGCCGAGGGAACCTCTGGCTGCCTCCCATTGCTGCTGCATACAGGTAATGCGGTTCATAGCCTGCCTTCCAGCCCTGGTGTTAGAAGACTTTCGGTTACAGTATTGTGGTGAATCATTTCCTTCCAAGGCTCAGGGTGATCTATCACACGGGCGTCTTGTCTAGAGTTTAACAACAATATGAGCAGAAAAGTTCCTCATTCCAGAAATGCAAAACAAATTACATAAGAAGTGTATTCTTTAAAGGAAAAAGCAAAGTCTACATAAAGGCATAATGAGTAGGAAGAACAATTATGCGTGGGAAAACAAAGCTCTTTAAAAAAAATCATCAAAGAAATGAGGTTTATCTTCCCTTGTCTAATTTATAACAGTGACATTCCTTTTGAAGACAGCAGCAGGGGCATAGGAGCTGGAATATCGGCCTTAGCTGTGCCTTTTGTAATGTCACTAGGGACAGGGAGAGGGAGGAGTTGTGACAGTGTTGGAAACACTGGCCCTGGTGTATTATTGCTTGCACTACAGGAGTTTTTGGTTGCCAAATCAATACCTTGGTTGTCCTTGAAAAACCCTGCAGGTCTGTTTTTAATAGCTTGCTACACGGGTGAAATTACCCTGATTACTTAGCAAAGCCTCACCTTTGATCCACTGATCTAGTTAGAGACCTGTGAGAGATAGAGAGCCTGTGGCCCCAGAGATATTAACAAATTAGAAGAAGAAGGAAGGGAAAACTGCAACTTACAGAAATACAGGAAGTCTGAGGTTTGTCAGTTGTTGAAACATTTGATATTGTCTTTTAAGAGTCTCCGTGGTCTGAGAGCTTTCTTTGGGATAACAAAATACTAACATTAAAGGGCAACGGCTGGGCACAGTGACTCACGCCTATAATCCTAGCACTTTGGGAGGCCGAGGCGGGTGGACCACGAGGTCAGGAGTTTGAGACCAGCCTGACCAACATGGTGAAACCCTGTCTCTACCAAAAATACAAAAATTAACGAGGCATGGTGGCATGTGCCTATAATCCCAGCCCCTCAGCAGGCTGAGGCAGGAGAATCGCTTGAACCCGGGAGGCGGAGGTTGCAGTGAGTCGAGATCGCACCACTACACTCCAGCCTAGGCGACAGAGCAAGACTCCGTCTCAAACAACAACAAAAAAGAGCAACAACAATAAAACCACAGCAAAGCCACCTGCTATTCAAAATCAAGAACAGTGGATCAATCCAAATTAAAGAATGGTGGCTGGTATTGTTTTCCACCTCACTCTCCCAAGAGATACATATGCCCAAAAACATTTCCATTTCCTGTTCATGCGACAGTGAAGTGAAGGGTCATTTTCCTTCCAATTTTTGTACTCATTAGACAGAGTGTCTTTTAAGCATTTATTTATTTTTAAATTAACAGACTTTATTTATTTATTTATTTATTTATTTATTTATTTATTTATTTATTTTTGAGATGGAGTTTCACCCTTGTCACCCAGGCTGGAGTGCAATGGCATGATCTCGGCTCACTGCAACCTCTGCCTCCTGGGTTCAAGCAATTATCATACCTCAGCCTCCTGAGTAGCTGGGACTACAGACGTGTGCCACTAGGCCCAGCTAATTTTTTTGTATTTTTAGTAGAGACGGGGTTTCACCATTTTGGCCAGTCTGGTCTTGAACTCCTGACCTTAGGTAATCTGCCTGCTTCAGCCTCCCAAAGTGCTAGGATTACAGGCGTGAGCCACCACGCCCGACCCAGACTTTATTTTTTTATTTTATTTTATTTTATTTATTTTTTTTTTTGAGACAGAGTCTCGCTCTGTCGCCCAGGCTGGAGTGCAGTGGCTCAATCTCGGCTCACTGCAAGCTCCGCCTCTCGGGTTCACGCCATTCTCCTGCCTCAGCCTCTCCGAGTAGCTGGGACTACAGGTGCCCGCCACCACGACCGGCTAATTTTTTGTGTTTTTAGTAGAGACGGGGTTTCACCGTGGTCTTGATCTCCTGACCTCGTGATCCGCCCGCCTCGGCCTCCCAAAGTGCTGGGATTACAAGCGTGAGCCACCGCGCCCGGCCAGACTTTATTTTTTTAGAGGAGTTTTAGTTTACAGAAAATTGACCAGACAGTGTGGCAAGTTCTCATATGCCCTCTTCTCCAACTCCCTCCTTCCATCTGTACAATTCCCCCTATTAGTAACATCCTACATTGATGTGGTCCATTTGATACACTTGATGAACCAATAGCAATACATTATTAGTAATTAACGTCCATAGTTTATATTAGAGTTCATTCTTTGTGTTGTACAGGACTATGAGTTTTGACAAATGCATAGTGACATGTATCTACCATTACAGTATCATACAGAATAGTTTCATTGCCCTAAAATACTCTCCTTTTATATTTCAACAAGCTGCCCTTCCAAGTTCTGTCCTTTCAACATAACTGCTTATTTTATTTATTTATTTTTTTTTTGAGATGGAGTCTTGCTCTGTCGCCCAGGCTGGAGTGCAGTGGCTCGATCTCGGCTCACTGCAACCTCTGCCTCCTGGGTTCAAGCAACTCTCCTGCCAGTCTCCCGAGTAACTGGGATTACAGTCGTGCACCACCACACCTGGCTAATGTTTTTATATTTTTAGTAGAGACAGGGTTTCACCATATTGGCCAGGCTGGTCTTAAGCTCCTGACCTCGTGATCCACCTGCCTCGGCCTCCCAAAGTGCTGGGATTACAGGCGTGAACCAATGCGCCCAGCCCATAACTGCTCATTTTTTCTCGTTTTTCCTTCTCCAAGGTGCTTTTATTTTAGGAATAGATGAAAGTTGATTCTCTTTGTTGGCAGAGACCTACAGAAAGTCACTTTGTGGCCAAGCATGGTGGCTCACGCCTGTAATCCCAGCACTTTGGGAGGCCGAGGCAGGTGGATCACCTGAGGCCAGGAGTTCGAGACCAGCCTGGCCAACATAGGGAAACTCCATCTCTACCAAAAATACAAAAATTATCAGGGTGTGGTGGTGCATGCCTATAGTCTCAGCTACTCAGGAGGCTGAGGCAGGAGAATCCCTTTAACCAAGGAGGCGGAGGTTGCAGTGAGCCAAGATTGGACCACTGCACTTTAGCCTGGGCAACAGAGCAAGACTCTGTCTCAAAAAAATAAGGAAGGCTGGGCGCGGTGGCTCACGCCTGTAATCCCAGCACTTTGGGAGGCCCAGGCGGGTGGATCAGGAGGTCAGGAGATCGAGACCATCCTGGCTAACACGGTGAAACACTGTCTCTACTAAAAATACAAAAAATTAGCCGGGCGTGGTGGAGGGCGCCTGTAATCCCAGCTACTCAGGAGACTGAGGCAGAAGAATTGCTTGAACCCAGGAGGTGGAGATTGCAGTGAGCCAAGATCATGCCATTGCACTCCAGCCTGGGCAACAGAGCGAGACTCCGTCTCAAAAAAAAAAAAAAAAAAAATTAGCCAGGCGTGGTACTCAGGAGAATGAGGTGGGAGGATCACTTGAGCCCAGGAGGTCGAGGCTGCAGTGAGCTATGATTGCACCACTGTGCTCCAGCCTGGATGACAGAGCAAAACCCTATCTCTCTCTCTCTCTCACACACACACACACACACACACACACACCCCTGCCAAGGCTCCCATCTGCCTCAGGCTAGGAGCAAAGACTGTGTGTGATCTGGTCCATCCTTGCTTTCTGACCTCATCCACTCTGCTCCAGTCATAGTGAGTTTCATGCCCTGCCAAGAACACAGCAGACATCCTATTTCAGGGTCTTTGCATTTGCTGTGACATCTGCTAGAATATTCCCCCAGATAAATGCATGACTGGCTCCCTCACCTGCCTCAGGTGTCTCTTCAAATGACATCTTAGGGCAGGAGTCAGCGAACTGTAAAAAACCAGAGAGTAGGCTGGGCGTGGTGGCTCATGCCTATAATCCCAGCACTTTGGGAGGCCGAGGAGGGTGGATCACCTGAGGTCGGGAGATCAAGACCATCCTGGCTAACACGGTGAAACCTCTTCTCTACTAAAAATACAAAAAATTAGCCAGGCCTGGTGGCGTGGTGGTGAGCGCCTGTAGTCCCAGCTACTCGGGAGACTGCGGCAGGAGAATCGCTTGAACCCAGGAGGTAGAGGTTGCAGTGAGCCAAGATCGCGCCATTGCACTCCAGCCTGGGCAACAAGAGTGAAAGTGCCTCTCAAACAAACAAACAAAAAAACCAGAGAGTGGATATTTTAGGCTCTGTGGGCCACAGGGTCTCTGTGGCAGATACTCAACTCTGCCCTTGTCAGGCAAAAGCAACCACAGACAGTAAGTAAACCAATGAGCATAGCTGTGTTCCAATAAAACTTCATTTATGCCGGGCGCGGTAGCTCATGCCTGTCATCCCAGCACTTTGGGAGGCCGAGGCGGGTGGATTTGAGATCAGGAGTTCAAGACCAGCCTGGCCAACACGGTGAAACTCCATCTCTACTAAGAATACAAAAATTAGCCAGGCGTGGTGGCACACCCCTGTAATCCCAGCTACGCGGGAGGCTGAGGCAGGAGAATTGCTTGAGCCCCGGAGGCAGAGGTTGCAGTGAGCCGAGATCATGCCCCTGAACTCCAGTCTGGGCAACAGATCAGGACTCAGGGTCAAAAAAAGAAAAAATAAATAAATAAATAAACTTCATTGTGGGCACTGAAATAGAATGTCACATAAGTTACTTTCAGGTGTCAGAAAACATTCTTCCTTTGACTTTTTTCAACTATTTAAAAATGCAAGACAATTCTTAGCTTCCCATTGTACATATACAGGCAGTAGACTGGATTTGGCCTCAGTCCATAATTAGATGACTCCTGCTTTAGGGAGTACTTCCCTGGTCATGCTCTCAAAAATTACACACACAATCCCTATTCAACCTATCCCTTTTCATTTTCCTTCCTTCCTTCCTTCCCTCCTCCTCCTCCTTCTTCTTTTTCTTCCTCTTCTTTTTGTTTTTTTTTGTTTTTGAGACAGGGTCATGCTCTGTTGCCCAAGCTAGAGGGCAATGGCATGATCATGGCTCACTGCAGACTCAGCCTCCTGGGCTCAGGTGATCCTTCCACTTCAGCCTCCCGAGTGGCTGGGACCACAGGCATGTGCCACCAAGCCTGGATAACTTTTTAAAAATTTTTGTAGAGATAGGGTCTTGGTACGTTGCCCAGGCTGGTCTCAAACTCCTAGCCTCAAGCAATCCTCCTGTTTCAGCCTACCAAAGTGCTTAAACTGCAGGCATGAGGCACTGTACCCAGCCTTTTCTTTTCTTCCATTTCATTTCATTTCATTTCATTTCTTTTCTCTTTTCTTTTCTCTTCTCTTCTTTCTCTTTTCTTTCTGTGGCCAGCTTTTCCTTTCTGTTCTTTCTCTCTTTCTTTCTCTCCTTCCTTCCTTTCTTCCTTCCTTTTTCTTTCCTCTCTCTCTCTGTCTCACTCTGTCATCCAGGCTGGAGTGCAATGGCACATTCCTAGCTCATTGCTGCCTCGAACTCCTGGGCTCAAGGGATTCTCCTGCCTTAGCCTGCCTCTGAAGTAGCTGAGAGTACAACTGGACGCCAACATGTCTGGCTAATTTGTTAATTTTTTTTCTTTTTCTTTTCTTCTTTTTTTTTTTTTTTTGTGGCCAGGCTCAGTGGCTCACGCCTGTAATCCCAGCACTTTGGGAGGCCGAGGCGGG